>NW_004443948.1:5087935-5142351 GCF_000243295.1 Trichechus manatus latirostris | reverse complement strand
ATGTTTATCTTGTATCCTGCTACTCTGCTGAATTTTCTATTAGTTCCAGTAGATTTCTCATGGAGTCTTTAGGGTGTTCTGTGTATAGTATCATAACATATGCAATATTTTCTATTTTAGATATGCATGAGAGATATAAAGCACACATACTTTTTAATTGACAAAAATAAAATAATAATAATAAAAAAATTCTTTGTTCATTTCCACAAATTATTTAGGAAAGTGTAACATGAAATAAGAAATTATTATAAAAATTAGCAAAGTATATTATATCTTTGTAAATAATGTTTATTCCCTTATAATGTTAAAGTCAGGTCTACTTTATGATCATGGTTATGAACTCCAGGCAATACCCATTTTCCCCAGTGATTAATGCAACCACCACTGGGTTTTCAGAAGGTTGTTTTCTCAATTTGACTGGCCGGGAAGCATTTTTCCTGTTGAAAAACAGGTGTAAACAACAATAGTCAAGATAAGAGAGTGATCCCATGCTGTTTTCTGACGTCTCCAGTGTAGAGAGTTTAGCGGGTAAAGTCTGCAGATTGAGTGGGGCTATTTATCAGAAGTAAAGAACTAGAAAATTTTTGGTGTGACTCAAAGACTTTCACTGAGAGAATGACAGGAAATGTTTTAATAGCAAAGTAATCTGTCAAACACTCTGAGCATATAGGGACTGTGTGGCAAACATGAGGAATCAAACCCCAGCACAGTAATTATAGGTAATTTGGGAACTGTTTCTAATTTCCTCACTGTGTAAATTATATGCCTATCTACTTGAGACAAGATTTGACTCTTTGAGGATCTTGCTGAGGTTCTCATAGCTTGATACTGGCTGCATTGTTTCATTGTTCTCTCTGCTGCTGTTCCTATTTTCAGCAGGTTCTGAGGGGAAGGAAGGGAGATCTTGGCATTAAATGCTAAGCTGTTCCTTCTGTTTTGTTGTTTTCTCTGCATTTGCATCTACTGTTAACTTCAGCAACTTTGACTAATCATGGATTGGAAGTTGAATGTTATGGTTCAAGTCTGTGTTCAATAACCTTTCCTAGTTCTCCATAATAAAATAAATTGTAACCTTTCAGAATATATGGTGTCATGCTAGTTGACTCAATACTTGTTCAAGACTCCTAGGTATTGCAAAATTGTTAGAAGGCGTTACCAGCTAATCAGGGTAAGAACTGTAAGACTTTAAGTTGTGCATTAACATCATTTGTGAGAAACGGAGAAGCAAATAATAATAATAGTAATAATAATAATAATGAGCTTTTTTGTTTCTAAAAATTGCTTTCATCCTATTTCCCATCATTAAGTTTTTCTAAAAGGAAAAAAAGCATTTAACACGCATATACTCATTCACTGTTAACATCCCGTTAATCTTATATGGTGGTGTTGTGTTTATTTCTGTATGTGTATTTATTTACTTCTCTGACAAAGCATGTCATTTTTTGTTTTGTTTTGTTTTACCTATGTGTATTTTGCTACTGCATGTAAATTCTTTTAAATGGCTCAGTGAATAAGTGGATTCTTGTCATTTTAAATTTTACTCTAAATATTACAAACAGTTTGCCTACTTGCAAAGGTGGCTCCAACTTTTTCTGTTGCTTTGTGTTGGAGCCTAAAAAAGAAGTGAAAAAGAAAAAAATGACAGGAACTGGTGGTACAGTCAGTGTTGTACCTGATAATCTGTTTAAGCCTGTAAAGATTAAATCTAAATAAGATACATGTGTTTATAATTTGAATCGTTTGTGTTTTTCTTTTGTTTGCATGATATGATTTTGTTTTATGTTTTGTTTTTTTCCACTCACCAGATGTTCCCAACACTTTGCTTCCCACTACTATCATCCCCTCCCTTACCACTGCAACAGTCACAACCTCTGTAGCCATAACAACCAGCCCAACCACATCCGCAACAACCAGCAGCATCAGAGGTACAGTATGCTTCTTTGTTATGGCCTGGAAAACACATTAAACTAAGCTTTACAGGGGCTTTTAAAAAAGGGAAGGAAAACTGAGATCCAGTTTTATTTAATTATAGGAAATAATTAAGTCACCTAAATTATTATCAATTAGAGTTATGGGAATAGACTATGAGTCAACATGTGCATTTTATTTTGTTTTTAGTGTCAGTTAGGACTATTATCAAAAATACTCCAGAATATAGGTAAAATGATACACAGGGCTCTACAAGGTTGAGAAAATTCGAAATGTAAACATGGACTACTTTTTTTGTCTTGCCTTGACAAAATGCAAAGAAGTAACATACTCAAGGATGCAGAGGAAAATTTACTTTTTGTAACATCCTAATTTAATGTTCATGAGTTGTTATTCCTCTGCAACCAGATTAAAATTCCTACGGTGCTGAATTTGTTTTAGAATTTACCTAATCGATGGGGTCGTTATAAATGATTTAACATGTAGAACTTTCAGGTAAATATTTAACACTATGTCATACTAAAGTGATCCGCTGAGTGGATCTACTTATTCTACTAACAGAATCTTCTAAAAAAGAGTGTTCTAGAGTTGGCCAAAATGATGGGGATTGATATTTGGCCCTATGAGTAATTTCCGGTATCAGTTTATAAATACACATTTTTGCTTCAAAAAGAGCAGCCTTGAAGAAATTGAAGTTATTCTTAAGGGCAAAAGAAATAATTATATTATAGTTGAGATCTGTAAAAACCATCCTGTGTAGATATTAACTTTTTAGTACATCTTGAAGAAGTAGAGAGAGTTGCTTTAAACCATTATAGAAAAACTTGCTTTAAACTTAATTTCATTATAAATAATGTTCACGGTATATTTGTCATGTTTAAATCTGTCTTTTACTTGCTTCTTATCTGTGCTTTGTGTCATTTTGGCTATACTAGTATGTGTTAAACTTAACAATTTAACTTGAAAAATCATGGGGAATTTACCTTAATATATGTAATTAAGTTGTAGCAAGGTTATGTGTAACATTATTTCCCTCACTTATAAAGGTTTTCTTGTTAGATTGTCTGTTTTCCTTGGGAATTTTATTATTCCTGACATTAAATTGAGTTGTGAGCTCCGACTTAACAGTTATCATAGTCTTTCCTCTGTCCAAGAAGAAGATTCTATTATCTCATGATTGTCGATTTTTTTAAAATTATGTCAACCATATTCTACAATGCACAAGATTGGTAGCTTAATAAGTTTGCTGAGGTTATCAATAAGAATTTCACAAAAAATACCTAGGCTTTTTTCAGTATGGCTAAACAAGCTTTATTTGAGCTAAATCTACAAGTATAAAGAGTTTAAAGATCTTACTCATAACCATTTATATAGAAATCTGAGGACAGACAATCAAAATGAAACAAAAAGGTAAAACATATTTTATAATATGATATGAAATAAAAGACGTATACGATTGTACTTTGCTTTAATTTGTTATTTTATCCAAATATTATTTCAAACAGAATTCAAATTCAAATAACTGTTGTTGCATACTAACAAAATCTCTATGATGATAATAAATTCTGACTGTACAAACAAAACACTTCGATGGAAAAAGAGGGAAGTGTATTGACTTCCCACACACACACACACACACACACACACACACACACACACCCCTGCTTGTAACATGAAAGCCTAATAATTAATTATGCCTTCCTTCTTCAACAATATTTTTTATCAACTACCTACTATATATATGGCAATGTGCCAGGCCCTAAAATTATGTGAATTAAATTTATTGCATCTAAAATCATTAGCTATTAAAATAATGCATTTTTCCCAAAACAGCCTCTGTTTGTAATCTTTACTGAATAACGTTCATGTTCCTTTTACAAAGATCTTACATACCTCTTTTGAAGCAGGGTACTAATACGCACCCACCCCCACCCATACATACACGAACACATATGCACACACACAGATAGGGAGAGGAGGGAGCGTTAGAGATTGTACTAAAATAAGAGGAAAACATTTCATTTCAAAGGGAAGTTAACAATGTTTTATTTAATTTCATGTGGAATTTATGTGGAATTTGTCTTACTGCATTTCAACCTGGCTGTTAAAATGGAATCAATTTTTTACTTTTTCAGGATAAATTTATTTACTTTTTTCAAGCTGTCTTTTGTGAATTTTACACCATGGACACTAAAGGTGTTAAAAAATTAATCTTTCCCTCAAATACACGAACGAACCTCAAAGATACACACACACATACATGATTTCCTCTTTTTTACTTCGGGTTCATATTTTTAAAATAGTGTCAAGATATTTGGAAGTACAATTGTATTTTGTAAGTTAGGCAATTCATATGATCTATTTTATCAGAAAAAGATAACAGCACTGATATTAAATGTTAGCCTAATGCCCAGTATCTCTGTTTTCAACAAACAACAGTGGAACAGTCATCAAACTCCCCTGTATCTTTAAAGATCTATTTATTTCCATATTTGGTGGAGGAATTTATTCAGTTCACAAACACTGTTATGACTTTTACACTCTTACCTTTTTATAGTGTTTGATATACCTGTACTAATAAATTGGAGTTTTTAGATAAAATTTTGTTTTGAACAGAATTCATATATTTATAAATTCGCCAAAGAAGTCTCAAAATTACGGTTAAAAAGGGTCTTATAATATGTTGCCTAAGAAAGCTGAGGACTAAAGAGAAGGATTTTTTTCAGCCTGCATAATTTTTTGTAGTGTACTTATTTTATCCCCCTCTCTCATACAATAATCTGAAATAAACTAAATGCATTTGATTTTACTAGGTTCAATGATATTTATTTGAATTTTATAATCTGTAACACTTATGCATATCTGTTTAAGAAATGGGCACAAATGAACTTCTGTTAATATCTCCATTTACACATTTTCACCACTCACATTACTGCTGGATTTCTCATCCTATGATATAATTAACATTCAATTTAAAATAAATTTAAAGAATCACATCCCTGGCTATACTGGAAATCAAGATAAAACAGAGCAAAGGAAAACTCGTAAAGCCTGTGCTTAAATCTTCAAAGTCATAACCTTGAGAATTTGCACATCTCTTCAGTTTGTCTCTACAATCCATCCCTGCTTTGGAGAAGAGGATCTTCAACCATATGGAAGAAAAAGCAGGCGATTAGCAGTATTCTGTTACATACAAACGGTGTTTAAGCATAGAGAAACAAACCAACCTGAACAGACATAGGCAAGATGGCGAATAAGTGAGCACTGGAGACATCTTTGGGTATAAATTTTGATTCTTCTTTTTACATGGTTTTTGATCTTGGACAGTGAACCAAATTGAGCCTTAGCTTGTTCATCAGAAAAAAAAAAAAAAGAATTAATAAAAACACTTAATCCTCATGGTTATTTTGAGAATTAAATAATATCCAAAGTTCTGAAGACATAATCAGCACTCACTATATGGCAGGATTATTGCTCAGTTTGTTTTAGTAAAATGGGTTGGCATGTAGTTGCATCATACAATTAATTAAATGATAGATTTTTTCAAATAAATTATAGTTTTAGTTATGGTAAAATTATTTGTGTGAGTGCACTTATTACTTTTTAATTTCAAACTTTATTGATTTTATGAGGAAAAAACATGGAAATGATACTAGAGCATATGGAATACATGCACACACACCTCCCTTCCTCCCTCTCTCTCTCTACATATATATCTATACACATTCATTGAAGTATCACAACAGTTCATAAATTTTCCATGAAGCTTGTGGTATTTACTATGTCTCCTATGTCTATAATATGAACATTTTAAAGATCTCTTAATTTTTGTTTCCATTACAAAAGACCCTTGCCAAAACAATTTTAATTTCTGCTTTTGGAAATTGCCATTTTTGTCTGCTGGCCTGACTGACTCTGTCATTCAGAAGGGCATATGTATGACTTGTTATAAATGTTATTTATTTATTTTTCTTAGGTTACTGTCATAATTTTTAATGAATTAAATATGATCAATTATAAAATGTTTCAGAATGATCTGAGATGATTTCTGGTACCAACATAAGCATGATTTTAACATGACTTGCTTAATTCTAAAGCATTTTTATTTTTTCATATCATATAATTTTAATTTCATAATAAATTAAATTTATGAAATTTTATAAAAATTTCATTTTACAGGTGAAATATTAAGGTATTGAACATACATACATGAGACATATGTAAGTCTATTTACAGTGATTTTTGAAATTGGAATTTATAACTAAAACTTTTATACTTATGAGATACAAATCCTCTGTGAAAAACTCCTTAAACTCCTAGTAAATATATTTTTCTTCCTGTGCAAGACTGTAAGTGCTCTATACCTGTAGAAATGAGCTGATGGAAATGGGGAAAAGAAGTAAAATATATAATATACTCCCCGTCTTACTGCTAACTGAACAAACCAAACCCGTTGCCATTGAGTCAATTCCGACTCATAGCGACTCTATAGGACAGAGTAGAACTGCCCTATACGGTTTCCAAGGAGCACGTGGTGGATTCGAACTGCCAACCTTTTGGTTCACAGCCATAGCTCTTAACCACTATGCCACCAGGGTTTCCATCTTAATGTCAAAAGTCTGTTAAAATATTGCATTCCTTTACATATATCAGAAAGGGAAAACAATTTCTAAAAATAATGATGAAAATTTTTATACAATCAATGTAAAACTCCAAATTTGGTCCAAATATGCATTTGGCTTTACATCAGACTTTCAAATGGTGAAATTATAATTTATATTAATAAAAGCTACATCATTTATCTAGTAATCATAACCAATTTATTAATTATAGTAAGACCAACTACAATGGAACTTTATTTCATAATGGCACTGCAAAACAAAAACAACAGACTTATTTTTTTTTTTAATTAATAAGTCAGACCTCATCAAACTATCCAGAACTACAGTAATAATGACTAAACTCACACAATTTAAATACAGATAATGAATTTTTCACAACTTAATTGTACACTGATTTTGTTTCATATGCTAAACAATGAATTTTGGATGAAATATTTTAAGTAATTTATATAAAATAAAAATGAATTTCATCACATGACTAGAATGAAAACAGCTCCCATCTAGAAGTTACAGGCTAGTGACTTTTTGCCAATAAGCTATCATCGTTCTGCAAAATTATCTAATCATGAAACTTAATTATTTAAATGTACACAATCTTAGGGATCTGTATGACCAATAATATAATTCTAAAGTATTGATTTCTGAAACATCTTAATATATGACTGCTTTTATTTTTTTAATTGTGCTTTAGGTGAAAGTTTATAGAGCAAATTAGTTTTTCATTAAATAATTAATACACTTATTGTTTTGTGATATTGATTACCAACCCCATGATGCATCAACACTTTCTATTTCTTGACCTTGGGTTCCCCATTTCCGTTTGTCCAGCTTTCCTGTCCTCTCTTGCCTTCTTGTCCTTGCCCCTGGGCTGGTATGTTCATTTAGTCTTGTTGAGCTCGTGTATTATTGTTTGTTTTATAAGCCTTTCTTTTTCTGAAGGCTGACCCTCAGCACTGACTTCAGTACTCAGTTGAAAGGGTGTCTGGGGACCATTCTCCAGGAGTTTCTCCAGTCTCTGTCAGACCAGTAAGTCTGGTCTTTGTGTGTGTGTGTGAGTTTGAATTTTGTTCTACATTCTTCTCCAGCTCTGCCCGGGAACCTCTACTGTGATCCCTGTCAGAGCAGTTGGCAGTGGTAGCCAGATACCATCTAGTTGTGCTGAACTCAGATTGGTGGAGGCTATGGTAGTTGTGGTCCATTTGTCTTTTGGACTAATCTTTCCCTTGTATCTTTGCTTTTCTTCATTCTCTCTTGCTCCAGTCGGGTGGGACCATCTTAGATGGCCACTCACAAGCTTTTAAGACCCCACACACTACTCACTAATAAATGACTGCTTTTCCTTTTTAAAAACTTTTTGAAGAGATCTTAGTAACTCATAAAACATTTCATACACACAAAATAGAGTTGTAACAATTGAAAACAAAAGCTGCTTAAATATTTACTATGTGCCAGCATAGAGAGACTGATATGGAATTGTAAAACTCCACTTATATTTAATGTGGACATTTTTAATGAACCACAAGTGCCTAAAACTTAGATTATGAAGTTTTCTTTGCATGAAAGTTTCTTTACCTCAACCATCATTTCATCTCTCCGGCTTCAAAATTAAAGTAAAATAAGCAGAAAATGCATAAATATTTACGAACAAAAGCCACTATCTGAGATTGTTTAATTACATCAAGTTAAAAAGCAACAAGGATCTGGCCAGTCTTTCTATTCTCTGTCTCCTTTATGTAAAAAGAAACTCCAGTGAACATTTATTTTATTTTTACTTGGATTCAGTAATGTGCCCCTCTCCCTCTGTTTTTGGTTTAGATACTTAAATAAATAGAATATGGAGAGATAAAGAAACATTTATCAGAATAAAAGAAAAAGAAAGCACTGAGAAAGAATGAATGGAATGAAATCATTATAGCTCTGGGTTTGTTACTATAAATACATGCAAATAGAGCATTTGGAATTGTAGAATATATCATCTTGACACAGTTAAATCCCAAAGTGTGCAAATCAAGAAGTTGTTTGTGATCTTGTATTATGAGTGTTTAGCTATTGAAAATGTTTCTGGTTTTATTGGTGGTGATAAAACACAATTTGCATGGTGTTGTAAGCTTTTACAAATTAAGTGTCAATATGTCAGTTTTTTTTTTAACTAGACAAGAATTAAGTAATAATTCCATATCCAGATGGTCCATATAGAGAAACCTGCTTATCTTCAAAAAGACAGGTTTCTATGTTTATGCTGTAAATGTAGCTAAATTGCCATTAGTCTTCAAAAAAATTATTATATGTGGTTTACCCAAACTTTTAACTTAAATATGTGAAACAGTTCATAATGAAATCAAGATACTATAAATGCTTCTCACTTGGAAAGAGCAATAAGTAGGCTGTATAGCTGGAAGTACTTTCAACCTTGTAAATTCCAACCATGTTGTTAATGTTGAATCGTGTGGCACCAGACTAGATAAACATGAGTAAGAGTGTTGGCTGGGGGTCCTGATCTTTTTTTCAGCTATTTAAGTTATTTAAGAATAGCAGTGAATACTGAAGTTGTTCTTTGTATTCTGTACGGTCTTACTTGGAATAAGAATACATATCCCTGATCATATATAACTGCTTCCACAACAAAATGGAGCATTTACCTCAGACTTGTATGAAGTTGAACTGACAAAGATTAAAAATTGTTAAATATTTACCTATTTTTTTGGCATTTGGAAAGTATTTGAAAGATACCTATAGTTATATTTTCTTTCCCATACTAGCTACTAAGGGAAGCAGAACACTTACGCTCTTTTCTATTCTCAGAGGGCACTCTTGTGGCTTGTGCAATTTGAAACATCAAACATTTTCAAGAGCTTCATTTTAAGGTTGTTTATTTTTTTTTGGCTTAGATCAATTTGAAGAGAAATATTTTTTCCCATTAGTTCATATTTCTTTTAAGTAAACAGTTCTACTAACATTGTTTTTACCAATATAAACTTATGAATGTCCTAATTGATTTTATAGCAATCATCCTTGATTTAATATATAATCCAATCTAATAATATATACAGGTTTCATGCAAAACAGCCTCTAAAAAACATAATGAAAATTTCCCTAATAGATTATGTGCCATTTTATTAAACTCATTTTTACATAATAGGTATATACATATAATTATTAAATTAAAAATTAACCATAATTATTTTATTCCAGAAAGCACATTGCTAACAAAATATCAAGGCTAAAGTGAGTTTCATAGTACTGAGATGATAACCTGTTTTATATTTTAAAAGCATAGCCTACATATATGAATAAATGTATTCCAGAAAATCTTTAAAATTATTTTAATAATCATTAATAAACTAAACTGGTCGTATCTTTCTTACTAACCAGCGAATTAAATTTGAGCTGTGCCTTTGAAGCTGAAAAGATTGCTGGCACTGCCCTTGCTTCTTAGACACTGCACTTGAAACACAGTTAATAACCTTCTGTGTAAGCTTGGTGGAACATTGAATTGATACTAATTATACCAACTTTGGGATAGAAGGTGACCTTGACTTCAGCCGGAACTTTCTGCCAGGACAATAAATAAGAGCAAATGCCAGAAAGCGTGACTTCTGTGAAGAGTCTAATATAATCTATTAACTTAGGGGAGTTCATGGAATTCCAATTAGTGCTCAGATAATTGTAATGTTTTAAAACATCTCTTGCTTCAATAATACAGTAGTTTCTTATTTTTCTAGATTTCAAGTAATTCCCCATTAGTTTTCTGTACTCATTTAAATGAAGCTGTGGCCAGAAAATTAAGAGCTACTTGATGCAAAGTGTGTATAAGCTGATTGTTAGGCGAAGGAACAGATTTTTTTGAGTAGTTTGTAAAGTAAGTAGATAATGTTTATACAGTTTTAGTATCAGAACTGCTTGTACTGAAGCTGTGATAAAACTGACTCATAAATAAAGAAATATCTATAAAATGATTAAGAAAAATGACTAAGGAAAAGCAGTTGTCCCAGTAGGTCTGCAGCTTTAAACTATTGCAAAAAAACCTGTCAGGACCAATGATGTGTAGCAGTTTTGCAGTTAAAAATTTGAGTTCTACAGTGTTAAAGAAGAAAGGGTCAATAAACTTACTATAAATGCTAACCGAGGTGAGTAAGAGCAGAAATCAAACTTTCTTCACCAATATTGTTTAAAGAATTACATTAGTGTAAAGGGAATTCTGTTTGAGGTGTTCAGTATGATAAATGGAAATACTCAATTTAAGTGAAGTTATTTTTCATTTTAGAAAAAGGAGGTCAACTCAGATCCTCCCAGGACTATTTTATTCAATTTATTATTTAGCAAAGAATGCTGAGCAATAACTGTTTAAGTGAGTAGGGGGAAACCACCTTTGAACTAACATGAGAAATTACACTAGATTCATTGAGAAACATAATTTTTCTAAAACATTTGAACCAAGTTTGATGTCTAAGAACCAGGTTCTGTAATAAATATGATACTACTCTAGACTACTCTGTTAATCTGGGTACATTATAATGTTCTATATATATGTAGTTTGTTTTTTTTTTTTTCCTCCTAAAGTCATGTTCTTTAAATATTACTGGTAAACTTCCCTCCCTCCCCCTGGTTTAGGTAGGGTGTTTTTCAGGACGTCAGCAGGAAACTGGTAGCAGCCTCAAATGGGTGAAGCTTAGTATTAAATGAGGAGATGTTTAACAGAGGTATAGGCAGAGTTTGGGAAACAAATGAGAAATAGAGAAGCATACTAGAACTAGTAACAGTACGATGCTATTACCACATGTATTAGTTATCTAGGGCTGCTATAATGGAAATACCACAAGTGAATGGCTTTAACAAAGAGAAATTTATTTTCTCACAGTCTAGTAGACTACAAGTCCAAATTTAAGGCATCAGCTCCAGGGAATGTCTTTCTGTCTCTGTAGGCTCTGGAGGAAGGTCCTTGTCATCAATTTTCTCTTGGTCTTGGAGCTTCTCAGTGTAGGAAGCTCCAGTCCAAAGGCTGCACTTTGCTCCCGGCACTGCTTTCTTGGTGGTATGAGGTTCCCCCATCTCTCTGCTTGCTTCCCTTTCCTTTGATCTCGTGTAAGATAAAAGTCGGTACAGGCCACACCCCAGGGAAGTTTCCTTTACATTGGATCGAGGATGTGACCTGAGCAAGGGTGTTACATCCCACCCTAGTCCTCTTTAACATAATCTGATCTTGCCTCATTAACCACAGGCAGAGATTAGGGTTTACAACACATAGGAAAATCACATCAGATGACAAAATGGTAGACAATCATACAATACTGGGAATCATGACCTAGCCAAGTCAATGCACATATTTTTGGGGGACACAATTCAATCCATGACACCACCGCTATACCTTAAGGGTCAAAGAAAAGGAATAGGGTTATCCTAGCCAGAGAAAAACTGGAGCCAGAAAAGGGGCAGCTTGAAAAGAGCAGTAGTCAAAGGAGGTGGATGGAGGATGGATTTGAGACCAAATGGAGAATGAGCAGCATAGACGTGTTGTTTAATGTATATTATGTAATTTGTTCACTCAAGGTGTTTAAATATCAGATTTTATTTTAATTTTGGAATTCTCCCATAGGTGGACATATTACAAGTGTGTAATAGAGGACTAGTAACAGAGGCTAGTGGTGATGGTAGAAATGGTAGAACTCCCAATTCATTTTAATATATAATTCCTTTTCCAGGCTACAATTGAGAAGAAACAAACACTGTAGAGGAGAGAGGGCAGATTATGAAACTTGATAGGGCTAGCTTTGTTATTAGATAAAATAAATCTGGAAAATCTAATTTTCCTTTTAGACAATCTACTTTCTAAGAGTACACCGTTTTGAATCTTGGAGTGAGTAGCAAGTTTCCTCATTTAAAATACATATATTCTCAAATGTACTTGTGTAGATGGAAACTGTTTCTTTTTATTTGAATTAAGTGGTTTGCGAATCTCAGTTGCAGAAGAAAAAAGCTCTAAAAATGAGCTAGCAGTAAGTTAATAATAAACTGATACAGTTATGTCCTATTAATTTTCTATTAAAGGAATTTTAGTATCACATAGACAAATAAATTTTAGTCCTGAGATAATAGCTTTTCTGAAAAGAAAATCATTTTCTTGAGAGATTTTAGAAACAGCAATCACAGTCCTTTAATATCTAGCATAATTTATCTGCCTTTGAAGTTTTTAAAATACGTGTATATTATTACTTTGGCTAAGTTGGCTTATAAACATGTAAAATGAAACAATTTAGCTTGCTTTCCCTCTGCAGTATGTCTGGTTGTCTATGTTACACTTTGTGTCCTTTGACACTTTACCACTGATAGACCAGAAAGTTTTATTCAGAGTGGGATTTTAGAATAATTCATATAAAGATATTTTTAGGTATGTTGTCTATTTCCTAGTCCCAGGAGTTAGCTGGAAATTGAGCACTGCATCCCAAAATGCTGTTTGCAGAACTAAAAACAAATCCTTGTTCACTTTCTCTTCATCCTGCCAAGTTAAATCCAAATATGTTCAATCTTAAATTCAAGTCAAAAGAAACACATATGCAAATAAGAAGACATTGTATCAATTGGTTCATTTTACTACTTCATACTTGTTTCTAATTATTAAAGTTACTGTTTGGCAATCTATCAATGTAGGGTTTTTCTTTGATAATGTGTCAATGCGAGTTTTTTATGGTAACTTTTTTTTAATGAAGTGGTACTTCACTAAACAAACAAAACAAATAGTACAGCACGATCTGAATGCGTAGTTCTTCTTTCACTGGGTTAACAATGAATACTATATCTGGATTCGCTATGAGACAGTGAAGGTAATTGCTGAGGGAGACTATTTGGGTTGTTATCCTGACTTGGCTTCTTGCATGTGGTCTTGAACAAGTGCATTCATCTCTCTATACCCCTGTGGGCTATGTGAAATCCAAGATATTTCTCAGTTCTTGCATTCTATGAAAAGTCCAAATATTTGACTCCCCGTCAGAATTTTAGGGAGCAGTACACTTTCTGATGTTTTTCAATCAGAATGTGTGAATAAAATCCCTTTGTCATTTGAGATAAGTTGACTAATTCTCCCAACATAATTCCATAATTCCTATACGTTTTTTTCTAGAATATTCTGAAAAGATAGAAGATGAATTATTGGACTCTAACCACAATGTATGGAGTCCTGGTGGCACAGTGGTTAAGAGCTCAGCTGCTAACCAAAATGTTGGCATTTCAAATCCACCCAGCTGCCCCTTGGAAACCCTATGGGACAGTTCTGCTCTGTCCTATAGGGTCACTGTGAGTCAGAATCGACTCGATGGCAACAAGTTTGGTGTTTTTTTAATTTATTTTTTGGTTTTTAACCATAATGTACAACCTTTTTTGTCACTGGTTTTCAGCCCATCTGTCCATCCTTCACTTCCATTTTCGCACTCATTTCCTTCCATTGTTTTCTCTCACAAACCTTTTTACACCTAAACATGATTCTAGTTGTAAAATTAGCAACCTTACATTACAGTGGTAAAATAAATATTGAGTTCCAGGTTTGATGTCCATAAAAATAATGTATATCATTCATTTCACAGTTCTGTAACTGAGTCAACATTTCTGCAAATTAACCATTTTGCTTTAGAACCATGGTTATAATATATAGCGAAACGGAGATCCAAAACTTAAACATTTTGATGCTGCTTTGTTGGAATTTAAGACTGATCCATATTGCTTGAATTAAAATGGTTATGGAAATAGAAAATAGTTAAGAGTAGGGGTTCTGGACTCATACTACCTGGGCTCATATTTCCAGTTTGCCACGTATCAGCTTTGTGACCTTACTTAAGCACTCTGTACGTCAGTTTCCTCATCTATATAAAAACCAGAAAACCAAACCTGTTGCCATCGAATCAGTTCTGACTCATAGCAACCCTATAGGATAGAGTAGAACTGCCCCATAGGGTTTCCAAGGAGTGGCTAGTGGATTGGAACTGCCATCCTTTTGGTTAGTAGCCATAGCTCTTAACCACTGCACCACCAGGTCTCCCTTAGTGCAAACAGTAATAATGCCACCCTCATAATGTAGTTTTTGGTATTAGATATGTTCATACTGTAACCTGATTAAAGCAGTGTCTGACTCTTAATAAACATGTAGTGTTAAATTTTATTATAATTATAAGCAGTTTTCATTAAATTAACCATTCAAACTATATAGGATAAAAAGTACTTTGTTCTTTTGTGAATATTAAATAGATTAACTGTCAAATTCTATGTGAAAGCCGCAATGTATGATAAACAACCAACCTTTAAAGTCATCTACATCCTATTCAAAACCCACAACTTAATGGATTCCTGTCATGTCATTTAAAGTGAGCAGGATAAAATGAAGTTTCATTGCAATTCCTAATTATTCAGTTTAATTAGATCAATTAACAAGTCAGGAACATAATTTTTAAACGAAAATAATCAAAATCTAAGCAAAACTAATCATCTTTCTTACTAGATATTAGCTGTCAACGAGTCAGCCTCCAACTTATGGGGACCCCATACAAACAGATCAAAATGCTGACCGATCCTGCATCATCCCCATGGTTGGTTGCAGATTGAACCATTGTATTACATTACAATTTGCATTAATTTATCATTACAGATCAATTAGTTTAAAATGTTAAACAAAACGAAGGAAAAGATAGCTCTGTGTCTCACATCCCTGAAATCAACATTGCTTTACCTTGAAACTATTCTCTTAGAGATTTATCTTAAATCTATATATGCATAGTGTTTATGCAAAGAATGTTTCTATTAAATATATTAGTTTGGATTCTGTTTATCACTTTTATATCATGATAGTCTTATTATGTCAATGATTATAATTCTATATATATTTTATATTTTCCTTCAGTTTAAGTAAATTTCCTTTAAATATTAACAGATTACTATAATACCCTTTTTAGTTTTCTGACTTCATGAGAATGGTAATTTTTCATAGTAATTTTTTGCATTAATTCAACATCATTTTAACTCCAGTAGGCATTAAAATACAGATGAGTTTATTTTCCCAAGTATATATTACAAAAACAGACAACAACTGCTGTAATTTTTAAAGTCCAAGACAATTAAAAGATTCAGTGAACATCAAGGTAAAATAATAACTTATCTATTTACTCAGTGTAGTAATGTAATTAAGACTTCAGATTTTTATAAGACCTAAATATTCTAATAATTCACTATTCAACATGTAACAAAATGTAAGTACTTTGAAACGTTTTATTTTTATAAGTCACACTAATATTGATTTGTAAATAAAGTAAGATATCTGCATTATTATAGTCACAACAGAAAAGCAGTATAAGTCTTCTTCTACATAATATTAAATATTCAACCTAAAACATTACTCTTGATTAGGTGACCCTTAAGAAATCATAAAGATATACTTACCTCATGCAAAGTTTATCTGCCATAAGTTCCTTGGATGATTTTTAGTAGAACCATAGAAGTAGAAAGGAAGTTCAAAAACATACTCCTCCAACCCCTTCCCCCCGCCATTTCCTAAGTGAAGAAATTGATTCCCAGAGAAAGGAAGACATTTATGTATATCCATATATAGTCAGTGTTGTGTGCTGTTTTGTTGATTCTGACTCAGAGCGATCCTATAGAACAGAGTAGAATTGCCCCATAGGGTTTCCTAGGCTTAAGTCTTTACAGAAGCAGACTGCCACATCCTTCTCCTGCAGAATGGCTGGTGGATTTGAACCACCATATCACTGACATTTCAGTTAGCAGCACATTCTCTTGAATTGTTTTTTCCTCTACAATGACCCATAATAGGTATTCTTTTCATCTACACAGAGAGATTGGTTGACAGTTTCTAATTTTACACCTAGTCCAAATTACATGGCTGAGGGAAGGAGAGTGGAAGAAAGAAGGGTTTTTCAGGATTTTCAGTGGTTTTAAAAAAGAAAACATTGTATGATCTTATTCATCTGAAACTTATTAATACTGTGAAACAGAATTAGGGTGATCAAAATTTGAAGTTTCATATTCTATCAATGCATATTAAAATAATTCCCCTAAGAATTGTTAATTATTAAGCCTGGAAGGGTCTTTCATGGTTAAAAGTTCCCACTTGTTTATTTTACTGATTATCACAGTTAGCTACTTGAAAAATTAGAAATAAAATTCACAGAAATGTAGTTTTATATACTATATTATGCTTCCTTCCAAATAGTACTACAGTTAATTTAGCAAATCAAATCAAGAAAAACAATATGTGAGAACTCAGGATACTTATAATGAAACATCTATAATTATACAGGAGTCTATCTAATATTCTTTGAGGAATATATAGATATTAGACTCAAAGTGGATAAAACGTTATTGTTTTTTAAAATATTCTGAGAAACTCTGTATTTCTTTATAAATTTTAGTAAATATATTTTATACATTATGTTCTAATCATTTCCACCCCATTCTGGTTGGAAGTTCATTTTCAAATCTGATGGAGTTACTGGAAGTTGTTATTTTGTGGGCTTTTTTTTTAACATCTAGTTTTGTTTCTCAGTTTTAGCAATTCATTAACCAAGTCATAAAACAAGATAACCAAAAACCCAACCCACTGCAGTGGAGTCAATTCCAACTCACAACCACAAGATAAAGAGTCCCTAATTTCAATGTCTTTGTGAAAAGCCTGTCTTTACACTTCTCGATCATTCCTAATAGTTTAGTAATTTCCCCTCCTACCTCCATCCTGGTCCTGGAAGTCCCGTCTTATTATCTGAAGTACTAAGTGATACATCACATAGGTCAGTGTAGAGCTGTAATTGCTTTGTGTTCCATAAACTACTTTTCTAGAGTCCATTCAAGGTCAAGGCTATCGCTTTCTTCTCTCTGTGTAGTTTGGCTTTAAAATGAAAATGTTTTGTTTAAATTACACCTGAAGGTTTATGTGTTCTAAAACTAAAAGGAATCATTTGTAAAGTTTAATGTATGAGACACAAAGGAAATTAAAAAAAAAAAAAAAAAAAGCATACTTACCTGA
This sequence comes from Trichechus manatus latirostris, assembly GCF_000243295.1. Taxonomy (NCBI): domain Eukaryota; kingdom Metazoa; phylum Chordata; class Mammalia; order Sirenia; family Trichechidae; genus Trichechus; species Trichechus manatus. The sequence continues at coordinate 5,124,783 of NW_004443948.1, read as the reverse complement.
GTAAGGAATTAACTCAAGCTTCCAAAATGAGCTCTCAATAAAAGTTCATTGTATTATTTCCATACTTACAACTTAATTTTATTATTATAACAATTAATTTTAATAACATCCTCTTAATTATTTATCCAGAATCGATAAACTAGTGGTCACAATTATGTATGTGGGAGCTGTTTAGAAATTGTGAAGTACTACAAAATATACTCCACATTGCTGTTCTATTTTCAAACATTCTTTAAACTGCTATTGGTCAAGAATCAACATGTCTTCTTAAGTGAAAAGAAAAACATTAATATTCAAGAAAATCACAAATTAAAAAAATAATTTATTGGAAAATATTTAAAAATAACCTATTTTAAAGGTTAGTCAATAGAATTTTGGCACCATTAATATTTGTTTTCGCCACGTGTCTGTCAGTTTGCTGGACTGTGGTAGCTTGCGTGTTGCTGTAATGCTTGAAGCTATGCCACTGATATTGCAAATACCAGCAGGGTCACCCATGGTGAACAAGTTTCAGCTGAGCTTCCAGACTAAGACAGATGAAGAAGGACCTGGCCGTCTACCTTTGAAAAAACCTGGCCAGTGAAAACCTTTTGAATAGCAGCAGAACATTGTCTGATATAGTGACAAAGATGAGCCCCTCAGGCTGGAAGATACTTAGAATAGACTGGGGACATCATGCTTGGTAAAGAAGAGGGTCGGTGAAAAAGAGGAAGACCCTCAATGAGATGGATTGACACAGTGACTGCAACAGTGGGCTCAAGCATAACAATGATTCTGAGGATGGCGCAGGACTGGATTTAGGCAGTGATGAGTTTTAATCCAGAATGGAGATAATGCACTAAACAAACACAGATGAACTTAATGAGAGAAGCAACCAATGGTAAAAAAAAAGAAGTATAAGACCCAGAAAAGTAAGAATTTATTACTAGAAAGGAAATAGTAGGGATTAAACCTTTTAGATTATCCAGAATGTGGCCATAAGAATGGTTAGCCCAACTGCTGTCAGGTGAGAATAAGATTTTAAAAAGATCAATTAACTGTTAGATTTTAATTTAATATTGAGTAATGAATAGGGTATGTAAATCTGGAGCTCAAAATAGAGACCTAGGCTGGAGTTATAAATTTGGAAGCCACTGATTTTTGTTGTGGATGTATGGATGTCTCTTTCATTTGGATAGTGAAATCTCCCAGGTTCATAATCTTCTTTGGGTTGGGTTGGAGAAGAAGACTATGAACTTGTTAGCAAAATTTTTCAAGAAGGGTGGAAGATTTTATCAGTAAGTTCAGAAAAGATGTGAGTGGATGATGGCTAAGCCTCCAAGAAGGAGAGGAGGAGTCTAAAATCTTGATAAACCAAAGATTCTTTAATGTATGCAATCTATGGTACTACTATCTTAATGTCGAAGTACCTGGGTGAATTAATTATTAATTGGATGAGCATGAATCCAAACTAAAAAGATGTTTACACATGAGTGGTATATTTCATTGAGCTTATTTTTGCCTGGTGAGCTACCTATATCATTCCCTATTTACACCTCAGCAAACAAAGCTTTTTTCAAATGAACAAAATAAATAAACCCTTGAGTCCACATGAGTCAATGTTACTCTTAGTTTTAGTTCTGAAAAAAATGCAAGATTCTTTGAAATTCCTGTTCCTAGATTCCCTTTTGACCATGCACTGTTTGTCAGTACCCTATTTTCACACAGTACAGTTTTATTGGTACTGTGCTTTCTTAGTTACAATCACAATTCCATCATATGTCCCTAAGGTCATACACAAGTCATCTTGATTCCATTACGGTTGTTCTGAAAGATATAGTTCACACACTTGGAGATCATCCTTCAGGGCTGGATGATCTTCAAGCTTTTTTCAAGCCTGCACAACTGAGTCACCTCGGGAACTTTCTAAAATTAAGTTTCTTAGATGCCACCCATGGAAATTCTAATACTTAGGTCTAAGTTGACTGGTGGAATTATAATTTGTAACACTCTCTGGAGCAGAAAAGTTTGGAAACCACTCTTGTTAAGTTGGTTGATAAAACGGAAAATTTTATTATGTTTCTTTGTTTTGTTATTTTATTCTCAGACTTCAGATTTCCATTAACTTTTTTGGGTACCTTCTATTAATTCCATGTATTGCCTACAACAGGTCTTTTAATAACCACTTGTCATGGAATTTATAATTATTTAGTATGTCGTCGTTGTTAGGTGCCATCCGGTAGGTTCTGACTCACAGCAACCTTATATATGACAGAATGACCACTGTCCAGTCATATGCCATCCTCACAATCACTGTTATGCTTGAGCCCATTGTTGCAGCCACTGTGTCAATCCATCTCCTTGAGGGTCTTCCTCTTTTTGGCTGACCCTCCACTTTACCAAGCATGATGTCCTTCTCCAGGCACTGATCCCTCCTGACAACATGTCCAAAGTAGGTAAGACGAAGTCTCACCATCCTAGCTTCTAAGGAGCATTCTGTCTGTACTTCTTCCAAGACAGATTCGTTTGTTATTCTCACAGTCCATGGTATATTCAATATTCTTCGCCAACACCATAATTCCAAGGCATCAATTCTTCGTCAATCTTCCTTATTCATGGTCCAGCTTTCGCATGTGTATGAGAAGACTGAAAGCACTATGGCTTGGGTCAGGCACACCTTAATCTTCAAGGTGACATCTTTGTGTTTTAACACTTTAAAGAGGTCTTTATTTGTTTAGTGTAAGAAACTTAAGAAGTTATTTGAAAGCAAATATTTCAAAGTAATATACCATATTATTCTTTATTTTCCTTTCTTTCCACCTTAGCCTATTGTTAAAAGAAAATCTTTCTCCCTTTTTAGGTATGTTTGTCCAGGGATCAATGGCAACTATTGGACAGATTTTCTTGAAGCTCATTATAAAAAAAATGAGGATCTCTAACCTAAGGATTCCTCATGAAAACCTACTGTGTACACAGAGCATCCACCTAGCTCTGTTCTCATTGCCTCTGTGGGGTTTGGAGTGCAAAGGGAACCAACACATAACATGAAACTAATGTTGTTTTCTGTGCCATCAGAAAGTTCTTTGTCTCTAACCCCAGAGCCTCCTGTCTTCTGCCAGCATCTGTGAAACTTGTTAGCTTGCAAGAAGGGTAACATTTCAGACTGTTCACAGTTCTTGACAGATTTGTAATTAAAAATTAAGTACTCTTACCTTATAGAATTTCTGTGAGTATAATAATATTGCTGTGAATGTAATAAGATCATAAATTTAAAATAGTTAACCTAATGCCTTTTATGTATGGAATAAGCTCAAAAATGTATCTATTAATAGTACTAAGATCATTACCTGTAGAACTGTCTTCACTCTCTGCATTACTCAGAGAAACATGGCAGAAACACACTAAAACTTCATACCTCAAAGTAATGAATCCCTAACATAAAACTCTTTGTCACACTAAATTAGTGACAAACTCAAATGACTAATGAGATCAGTCATATAAAGTAAATTGGCAGGAACTCTGCCAAAACGGAGAGAAAATATTTCTTTAAAAAAGGAGCAGCTGCTAAGCAATGCTAGCTGGTTATTGCTATGTGAGAAAACTGTGGGCCTAATGTTTCCAAATTATTTGATTTTAAAAGGGAAGTCATACTATTAAAATATACATTCTTTAAACTTTAAATATACATTCAAACTTACACACCCCATTGGATCATAAAACATAAAACATGTCTATGGGTCAGATGAAGATGATGGATTCTTTGCTCTGTCAAGAATAGTAAGGGGTATCCAATTTCTCTCATAACTCTACCACTGAGAAAGAGAGATAAGAGTTGATAGACTGATGGAAGAGAATGATCTTGCAAAAAAAGTTTCTTTATAACTTCTATTTTTTAATGTCTAAAGAAATAAGATTCCAGGTAGTAGGAGTACTTAACTTGGGTCACTGTCTTCCCATGGGATAGTTCTCAATTATTTATGCTGTGAATCACAGCAGCACATCCTCAGCATGGTTGTGCATTCACCCACACCTCCAGATGCTCCAGAAACTTGAGGAGATTATTTTCTTGAGGTATATCCATTAAGCTTTATTTAGTTCTCCATGTGCATGAGTAAATTCTAAGAATTTTTGAGGGAATCTACTTTGTTCCAAAGAGACAAGTACTTCCAAAGTAAAGTCCGAGTTCAACCTCATATTCTCATGAGGTTTGAGGAAGGTTCAAAGTCATTCTAGCATTCTAGGTGTTTTAATATAATAAATTTTTGCATAACACATTATCGCCAACTTAGTGGCTTAAAAGAGGACAATGGTAGTTCAGTGGTAGAATTCTTGCCTTTCATACCAGAGACACAGGTTTTCTGTTGGTGGTGGTTCTCATGTTGCTGTAATGATGAATAGGTTTCAGCAGAGATTCCAGAGTAAGCTGCACTAGGAAGGCCTGGAGATCTACTTTTGAAAAACAGCCAGTGAAAACCCTATGAATCCCAGTGGTCCAATCCACAACAAATCATGGGGATGGTGCAGATCTAGGAAGTGTTTCATTCCTTTGTGCATGGGGTCGCCATAAATCAGGGAACCAACTTGATGGCGACTAACAACAGTGGCTTAAAACAACATGCCCTGTCTCTCATGGTTTCCATGAGTCAGGAGCCCAGGCACGTGCTAGTTGGATCCTTTGCTTGACGTCTCATAATTAAGGTGTCAGCTGACTTGCTTTCTCATATGGAGCTCTGACTCTTTATGATTATTCATGCGGTTAGCAGAATTCTGGCCCTTGCAGTTGTAAAGACTGAGGCCTCCAATTTCCTGCTGGCTGTTGGCTGGGGTTTGCACTCCACTCTGAGAGTCCACCCTCATATCCTAGCCCTGTTGCCCTCTCACAATATGGTAACTTGCTTTTCAAAGCCAGTAGGAGAATAGTCTGCTTGGATAGATTTTTTTAAAAAAAATATAACCTATTCAAGGGGGAGAACATCCCGTCATATTCATAGGTTCCAACTACACTTAAGTGGAGATTATGCAGGATGGGTGTGTACATGTTGGAAGAGAGTAGAAAGTGGAATCTTGGAGGACACTTAGAATCCTGCCTACCACGCTAAGTTTGAGGATGTGAGTGTTCACGAAAAGTTCAGCTCAGCACATCTAGTTGAGCTACAGGTTTTCAAGAGATTTTGTAGAAGATACTGTTTTTGTGAGAGATGCCAAATTTTCTAGAACAAAAAATTTAAGGCATTGCATACTGTAGATTCTGTAACAATAAATTCAATTAATTACTAATCAGTAAGGCAGAGTTTCTAAAAATATTGATTGCTGTTACGTACTCTGCAGCATGATCTCTATATATATTTTTTCAAATGAATTGAACCTTTCTGAAGACTACACTTTAAATCTGTAGCAGGTTGTGTTTTGGGGATTCATATGGTCTCAGGATGAAAAGTAAGCTTCTCAGAAAGTGGTGATAAGCTCAGCAAGGTCAATCTAAAATATTTGGAGGTATAACCTAAGAGTTTCTAACTTTTTACTAATAGTTTCTCTCCACAATGAGTTTTTATGCCTTTTTTTACTTTAAAAATGCACAATTTAGTATTAGTCTACTTTTATTCCTGTCACTCAGATGCTATTAATATCCAACATTTCTCTTTTAGTTTTTTTTCCCTAAAAAAAAACAGTTTTGAAAGTTTTCACCCGTCTATGACCTAACAATTTTTATTGATTACTTCTGGTTACAAAAGCATAAGTACTGCATCCAGCTTCTGACCACTCCCCTTAAGACTGTGAGAAAGAAAGAAGCAAGCATGATACAAGTAGAAATGCACACGTCACAAATAAAATAGCTAAATAATATTTTTCGATTTTAGAAATGTATTCATAATCCCTATTTTTCCTAATATATTTAAATATTTTCCTAAATAATTTAAACATTTAGATCTTTGCTGTACGATGATAGCATTCAAATACTTATATCAGCTAAACTGAATCTGTTCTGTTTTGTTTACATTTACTGCTCTTTTAAGAATCTTATCAAGGATGGCCTTAATAACTTAAACATCTATCTATCTCACATTTAAAGTCATAAAACTTATAACCTAAATAATTTTATATTTCTTGTAAACTTTAATTTTGTTGTATAATAAAGCTTTTTAATATTAAAAAAAAATCCCTTCATCAAAGTGGTTGAATGTTGTTTGGAATAAGATTAAGAGTCAATTTTATTTTCCAAAATCTAGGGCTCTTCCAAAGGGTAGCATACCAAAATGTAAAAATCAATGTCTTTCCTATTCCAGTTAGATTTTACTTGGTATACTGCAACTGAAAGAAATATGCAATTATGTTTTACCTTCACACTAGGATTATGAAACTGGCTGTTTAGCAATTGCATGTTCAAACAGAAGAAAAGCAGGACAATAAAGTTTCAGGTTCATTTACAGAGAACTTTTGAAAATTTCCTATTTTTATTGCAAATTATGAAAAATTATCAGCTATTGTAGAATCATTCTTTTATCCTATTTTTTTTTGGAAAATGAAATCTGAACCCTCATCATTAAATTCAATATACATACATGCGATTATAAAATTAAAAAAACAAACAAACAAACAGCAACACTCCTATAGGCTGCTTAACCTAATGCTGGATGTGAGGTAGAAGAAGGCAGTATAATCTATGCAAACTAGAGTGAGAAATTCAAAGGACAGTGAAAATCCTTAGTCACCCAAGAGGATTTAAAGGGCTAAATTTTAATTTACAATCTTGATCCATAGTAATTAAAAGGCAAAGAGGTTCATTTTAATGTTTTTCTACTTCAAGGGCAATTTGGTTCTAAATTTGACCGAAATGAATTTTATGTAATTTGATTAAGAAGGTTATCTTCTCACAAATTTATTGATACAGTGGTTGCAATGATGAGCTCAAGCACAGCAACGAGTGCGAGGATGGCGCAGGACCAGGCAGTGTTCCTTTTGCTGTACCATGGTCACTGTGAGTTGGAACCGACTCAAGGGTGACTAAAAACAATAATGCTTTTAAAATGCTATTGTTTCTGTTAATTTCCATTTTTCAATTTTATGAAGTACTACCTACAAATGAAGGAGCCCTGGTGGCTCGGTGGTTAAGCACTCAGCTGGTAACCAAAAGTTCAGTGATTTGAATGCACCAGCCATTCCATGGGAGAAAAATGTGGCAGTCTGCTTCCATAAAGAGTTACAGCCTTGGATCTCATAACATGGATGAAACTGGAGGACATTATGCTGAGTGAAATAACTTAATCACAAAAGGACAAATATTGTATAAGACCTCTACTGTAAAAACTCATGAAAAAGTTTACACACAAAAAGAAACAATCTTTGTTGGTTATGTTGGGAGGGGTGGGGGGGGGGACTAAATAGACAATAGATAAGTGGTAACTTTGGTGAAGAGTAAGACAGTACACAATACTGGCGAAGCCAGCACAACTTGTACAAAGAAAGGTCATGGAAGCTCCATAGACACATCCAAACTCCCTGAAGGACTGAATTGTTGGACAGAGGGTTGTGGGGACCATGGTCTCAGGGAACATCTAGCTCAAATGGCATAACAGTGTATAAAGAAAATGTTCTATATTCTACCTTGGTGAGTAATGTCTGGGGTCTTAAAAGCCTGTGAGTAGCCATCTAAGATACTCCACTGGTCTCACCCCTTCAGATACAAGGTGTCTGTCTCAGTCATCTAGTGCTACGCCAACAGAAATACCACAATTGGATGGTTTCAACAAAGGAAGTCCATTCTCTCACAATCCAGTAGGCTACAAGTCCAAATTCAGGGCATCAGCTCCAGGGGAGCACTTTCTCCATCGGCTCTGGAGGAAAGTCCATGTCCTCAGTCTTCCTTTGGTCTGGAGCTTCTCTGCACAGGAACCTCAGGTCCAAGGGACGCACTCTGCTCCCGGCACTGCTTTCTTGGTGGTATGAGGTTCCCATGTGTCTCTGCTCGCTTCTCTCTTTTATATCTCAAAAGAGATTGCATTAAGACACTAATCTTGTCAACCTCATCAGTATAACCTCGTCACAGTGATAGAATTTACAACACATGAGGAGATCACATATAATCTCATCATAGAGGTAGAGTTCACAACACATAAAGACATCACATCAGATAACACAATCATACAATACTAGGAATCATGACCTAGCCAAGTTGCTACCCACATTTTTTGGGGAACACAATTCAATCCATGACACAAGGGAGAATGAAGAAAACAAGATACGAAGAAAAGATTTGTCCAAAGGACTAATGGACCACAGCTAAACACGGCCTCCACCAGACTGAGTCCAGTACAACTAGGTGGTATCTGGCTACCACCACTGACTGCTCTGACCGGGATCACTGGGTTCTGGACAGAGCTGGAGAAAAATGTAGAACAAAATTCTAACTCAAAAAAAAAAAAAAACAACAGAGTTACTGGCCTGACAGAGACTGTAGAAACCCCGAGAGTATGGCTCCCGAACACCCTTTTAGCTCAGTAACGAAGTCACTCTTGAGGTTCACCATTCAGCCAAAGATTAGACAGCCCCATAAAACAAAATGAGACTAATGGGGCACAACAGTCCAGGAACAAGGACTAGAAGGCAGGAGGGGGCAGGAAAGCTGGTAATAGGGAACCCAAGATTGAGAAGGGAGAGTGTTGACATGTCGTGGGGTTGTTAACCATTGTCATAAAACAATATGTGTACTAACTGTTTAATGAGAAACTATTTGTCCTGTAAACTTTCATCTAAAATATAATAAAATAAATAAAAAAAGATTTACAGCCTTGGAAACCCTATAGAGCAATTCTGCTCTATCCTATATGGTCACTATGAGTAGAAATCAACTCAATGGCAGTGTTGTTTTTTTTTTAACACTACAAATATTAAATTAGCTAGTGTTGTCTCAAGACATTAATGTATTTAAAATTAAATTTTTTTTCTTTTGCCCAAATGTTTTTTTCTATGTGAGAAACAGAGGACAATTAGTGTATCAATATTGGATATTCGGCAGTAATGGCTCTTCCTGGAAAAAAGAAACACTTGATGGTATTTATCACATATTGAAGATTAAGGAGCTTGAACTCTAACAGTTTAATAAATGCAGACTTTGTCCTATAGTGTATGTATTTTTTCTGTTCTTTGAGCAATCAGAAACAAAATGGTGTATCTGAAGTACACATCCATAGTAGTGATGACCATATTGGTGTACATGAGTAATAGAAAGCATTTATTTCTCTGCAAGCTGACCCTCAATTTTTCGAGAAGTTTAAGAGGGTAAAGTCTATTTTGAGGCTTTGGTAAATTTTTGTTATTTATTTATTTGCTTGTTTGTTTTCCTATTATTGTTATTTTTGACATAAGAAGGCAATTATATTTTTAAAATGCTTGCACACTTTACATCAGATAGGTTACTATTATATTTTTAAAAGGAAAGATTTAAATAACGTTTTTGTTTAAAACCCTAAACTATTTATATGACTTATTTTTCTGGAGTTTAGCCTCCTTTGGCATTTTTCATCCTTTGGACTAGTTGGCAATGTAGCTATTTGGCTATATAAACTGATGCCTCTTCCTCACAGCATAAAAGCTTTTCTCCCACCAAACACTGTTAAGAAAATTATTTTTTATAGTCATGAAAGATTTTGAGACAAACTTCTGATTGATTTAATTTAAATTACTTTTGAATATTTTATTTTCTTATTGATATTTTACATTTAGATTATGCCGTAAACGATGTCTTTTTTACTTGTGTTTTGTTTTGCTTAATTTGATGAAACTTGCTCTTCCCTCTAAGACTACCTGGGTGATCTCTCATTACCGCTGATCTGTTTAATCCTTTAACTCTTTAATTTGAATTGAGCTAAACAACAATAAATGGGATAAAGTGTTTAAAGTATGAATTACAAAGAACATATAGTCATCTTGAAACCACGTATCTAATGTTAGCTAGATAGCTGCCGGCAAGTTGACTCTGACTCGTGATGACCTTATGTACAACAGAATTAAATTTTGCCTGTTGCTGCATCATTCTCAGACTAGTTGGGATGTTTGGGTCCATCCTTGTGGCCATTGTGACAGTCCATCACACCGAGAGTCTCCCTCACCTTCACTGAGTCTCTATTTCACCAAACATGATGTCCTCCTCCAGGAATTGATCTCTCCTGATGATGTCTCCAAAGCAAGTGAGTTGAACAGTGTTCAGTTGTGACCTATAAGGTTTTCACTGGCTAATTTTCAGAAGCAGATCTCCAGGCCTTTCTCCCTAGTTTCTCATAGTCTGGAAGCTCTGCGGGTGACCCTGCTGGTATTTGAAATACTGGTTGTAGAGCTTCCAGCATTCTACAACATGAAAGCCATCACAGTATGACAAACTGACAGATGGTGGTATACAACATTACAAATTATAAAAATATATAAATCCAAATGTTGCTGGCAATATAAAGAGAAATTGAAATCCATACATTACCACAGAAGATTTTTAAATCTTTGATATGTAAAATAGTATTAAGAATATAAATAAGCTGAATAATAACAAAAATAGAGTTGATCTGATAGACATACATCAAATTTTGTACTCTAAAAATAGGGACTATAATTTCTTCTCCTGTATCGATGAGCCTATTTTTTTTTAAGTCCATTATCTACTGGGTAGAAAAGAAAATTATAGCAATAAAGAGAGTCATTACATATTATTTTCTCTGGTATTAATTATTCTAGAATATAATGACAATAGAAAAAAATTTAAATGGTAATGCAAACAATATTTGAAAATAAACTCATGAGTGAAACAGAAAAAAATCAATTAAAAACTACCTAGAAAACAACAAACATATCAGATAAATGAGCTCTGTTCAAAACACATCAAAGATGTCAAATAATATATTAACTTTTCGTATAGTAATATTCAAAGCAGTAAACATTCTGTTTGGCATAAATAAATAAATGCATATTAAAATAAAGAAAGAAATCTTAAGAAAAAAAAGAAGGAAGGAAATTAAGGTAAAAGTAGAATTAAAAAAAATTAAAAAGCAGGATTGGAGGAAGACTCATTAACAACCTGTGATATGCAGATGACACACAACCTTGCTTGTTGAAAGTGAAGAGGACTTGAAGCACTTACTGATGAAGATCAAAGACTACAGCCTTCAGTATGGATTACACCTCAACATAAAGAAAACAAAAGTCCTCACAACTGGACCAATAAGCAACATCATGATAAATGGAGAAAAGACTGAAGTTGTCAAGGATTTCATTTCACTTGGATCCACAGTCAACACCCATGGAAGCAGCAGTCATGAACTCAAATGACGTATTGCATTGGGCAAATCTGCAGCAAAAGACCTCTTTAAAGTGTTAAAAATAAAAAAATGTCACTTTGAGCACTAAAGTGCACCTGACTCAAGCCATGGTGTTTTCAGTTGCCTCATATGCATGCGAAAGCTGGGTAATGAATAAGGAAGACCGAAGAAGAATTGACACCTTTGAATTATGGTGTTGGTGAAGAATATTGAATATACCATGGACTGCCGGAAGAAGGAACAAATCTGTCTTGGAAGTACAGCCAGATTGCTGCTAGGAAGCTGTGATGGCAAGACTGCATTTCATGTACTTTGGAAGTGTTATCAAGAGGGACTAGTCCCTGGAGGAGAACATCATGCTTGGTAGGGTAGAGGGTCAGCAAAAAAGAGGAAGACCCTCAACGAGATGGATTGACATAGTGGCTGCTTCATTGAGCTCAAACATAGCAGCAATTATGAGGATGGCCCAGAACTGGACAGTGTTTTGTTCTGTTGTACACAGGGTCACTATGAGTTGGAACAGACTCAATGACACCTAACAACAATAACACTGGTATAGAAATATAAAATATTATATTTATATAAATATAATTGTGAACCTATGTAAATATTTATTTATTTTGATTCATGATCTATAAAAAACGTAACAATCAGCCTTCTGTTAAAGAGCTATGCTGTCCATGTAACTATAACTCTTATACCAAAATAAAATATATAACTTCCGTGATTTTCAATATATGTTAATAGACCAATCTCAATACAAAATATCTTCTCTCTTAAACACTAAATGCATATATGATAAATTTAGTTCTCCGTATTTTCTTTGTTAAATAAGTGAAAATACGTGCATGTTATGTAGAATAACAGATATGGGAACATCCTGGGAGCTGTTTTTTCAATATGCTGTATTTCAATTCTAATTCATATTCATGTTGTTTCGTCTTATTATTGCCATGGTCACACACATCTTTAAGAAATCTTTAAGAGAAGTTATTAATTGCATTTTTTCATGGAAAATCATGTTATAAGCACCTTCAAAATTTCCTAACATGTGACTAACTCATGTCATACTAATGGTAGAACATTACTTCTTAATTAAGTTCAGTTACTTTACAGTAGATGGCAGTTTACATCACATTGAGGTAGGTTAACTAAAAAAAAAGAAATAACATGTAAAACATGTTATACAGTTATTACCTCTATATATATGAAAACACCTACCTAAACATAATTTTATTTTTTATTTCAATACTAGTATACATCTTGTACAAGATGAAGTGTTACAATTCTCTTATGTTTCCCAATCTATCATTTAAAAGGTTTGTAAATAACAGTAAGATAAAATTATGCCACACGTTTTCTAATTTTACTGTTAAAATTATTTTGAGGTAGAAGTTAATGACGGATAAGGCGACATTTCTAGTGAAAGAGGAAGAAAATGTGATTAAATGGTGGTACAGTAATGTTCTTCCCGTAGGAACTTCTACCTCTTATTCCCTTCGGTCATAAAAGTAGCATAAATTTTGGTAATCACAGGGCAGCAAATTATCCTTCTCATCAGTCTGGATTTCCAAAGAATGGGAGCGCAGGTCGAGAGGAGCTTAAATTCACCCTTTCATTGCCTCTAAAAATAATTTCTAAAAGCTTAACCTTCTGCTTCAGTCTCTGGTATCTTACGTTAATGTTAACGCTTAGGGGAATCATTATGGTTTATACGTCTTTGTTATGTAATCAAGATAAAATAGTCCAGTCCCCAAAATTGTTCTTTTTTTTTTTATTGTACTTCAGGTGAAGGCTTACAGAACAAATAGTTTCTCATGAAACAGTAGTACACATATTGTTTTATGACATTGGTTAACAATCCCACAACATGTCAACCCTCTAACTTCTCAACCTTTTTTTTTTGGTGAAAATACACATAGCCAAAGATACACCATTTCAAAAATTTCTACATGCACAGTTCAGTGACATTGACTACGCTCTTCCAATTGTGCTGTTATTCTCACTTAAGGTGAAGGCTTACAGAACAAAATAGTTTCTCATTTAACAGTTACTACAAATGTTGCCCTGTGACAATGGTTAACAATCTCACAACACATCAACAATATCCTTACTCAGTCTTGGGTTCCCTATCACCAGCTTCCTTGTCCCCTTCTGCCTTCTGGCCATTGTCACTGGACTCCTGTACCTCGTTAGTCTCATTTGGTTTTACGGGGCTGTCCACTCCCAGGCTGAACGGTGAACCTTGGAGATAACTTCACCACTGAGCTAAAAGGGTGTCTGGGGGCCATACTCTCGAGGTTTCTCCAGTCTCCTTTAGGCCAAAAAATCTGGTCTTTTTTTTTGTGAGTTAGAATTATGTTCTACATCTTTCTCCAGCTCTGTCCAGAACCCTCTGTTGTGATCCTGGTCAGAGCAGTCAGTGGTGGCAGCCGGGCATCATCAAGCTGTACTGGACTCAGTCCAGTGGAGGCCTTGGTAGCTGTGGTCCATTAGTCCTTTGGACTAATCTTTTCCTTGTATCCTGTTCTCTTCATTCTCCCTTGCTCCCGAAGGGATGAGACTAGTGGAGTATCTTAGATGGCCGCTCACAGGCTTTTAAGACCCCAGACACTACTCACCAAGGTAGAATGTAGAGCATTGTCTTTACAAGCTGTGTTATGCCAATTGAGCTAGATGTTCCCTGAGACCATGGTCCCCAGAGCCCTCCGCCCAGCAATTCAGTCCCTCAGGGAGTTAGGCTGTGTCTATGGAGCTTCCATGACCTTTTCTTGTACAAGTTGTGCTGGTTTCCCCTGTATTGTGTACTGTCTCACCCTTCACCCAAGATGCCACTTATCTATTGCCTATTTAGTATTTTTCCCCCCACCCTTCCCATCCCTGGTAACCAACAAAGATTGTGACATTTTGTGCGTGAACTTTTTCATGGGTTTTTACAATAGAGGTCTCATACAATATTTGTCCTTTTGTGATTGACTTATTTCACTCAGCATAATGTCCTCCAGTTTCATTCTTGTTATGAGATGGTTCACAGATTCATTGCTGTTCTTTCTCGTTGCCTAGTACTCCATTGTGTGTATGTACCATAGTTTGTTTATCCATTCATCTGTTGATGGGCATCTAGGTTCTTTCCATCGTTTTGCTATTGTGAACAATGCTGCCATGAACATAGGTGTGCATATGTCTATTCGAGTGACGACTTTTATTTCTCTAGGATATATTCCTAGGAGTGGAATTGCTGGGTTGAATGGTATGTCTATTTCTAGCTTTCTGAGGAAGCACCATATCATTTTCCAAAATGGTTGTATCATTTTAAAATTGTTCTTTTTTTATAATATAGAAAACAGAAATTACTAAGAACTCAGGGATTTAAAACCAATTTTAATGTAACAAAGAGATTATTTTAAAACTTTCAACTATCTCTTTTGAAGAGACATACTTAGATTGAGAAAATTTAGATACCAAAAACAAGGTTCTATTTTTTTTTTTCAGAAGAACAAAATCAATACAAAAGAAGTATTGAAATAATTATTTTCTAACAGCTATATAGCAAGCCTTCATGCTGATTGCTTGCAGCTGTTTTACAGGCAATTTCTGTCCCATAAAGTTAACGTGGGCCTATGCTACTCTGGACAAGCTGAAGAGAAAGCGTTTAACACTTTGGCTTACATAGAACTTTGTCTTCAGTTTGGAGGCACTTACAGAAAATATTTTACAATAACATAATGATAGCACAATTTATATAAAGATATTTATCCTTTTGAGTCCTCAGATTCTTATTATTTGATTAAATAGGTGTTATTTCCACACTCTTAGACATGTTCTGCAAAGTTATTACAAGAAATCTCAAAATTGCCTTTAATTTTTGAAAGAAAACTTGTAAAACATTTTTTTTATTGGTCATAAGATATTTAGCAAGTGCTATTACTGAGAAAAACATTTCTTCCGTGTGTCAAAATGCAGTTGGCTTTGAAAGAAATTATAGTATGTGTACCCTGAAAAATTATTTATTTTTTACCTATCTACCCACTTAAATTCCTCTCTGAAAATCTTTAATGTTATTTTTAATTGTTTCACTCCATTTTGTTGTTAGGTGCTATCAAATCGATTTCAACTCATAGTGACCCCAAGTGACAGAGTAGAGCTGCCCCATAGGATTTTCTAGGGGGTTTGAACCCACGCAGCAGCTCTGAGGGAGAAAAGACCTGGCAATCTGCTTGTGAAAAGATTAAAGCCTGGAAAACCCTATGGGCAGCTCTACTCTGTTGCATGGAGTTGCTATGAGTTGGGACTAACTCAACAGCATCTAACAACAACAACAATCTTTAAGGGAGCAGATTGCCAGGTCTTTCTCCCGCTGACCTGCAGGGTACATTCAAACCACCACTTTCAGCTAGCAGCTAAGCGCTTAACCATTGTGCCACCAGGGCTCCTTATAGAGCAATATATTTCTTCCTCTCATATCTCATATAGTGTAGTGATGTACCTTAATACATCAGTGATGTAACTTAAAATAAGGTACAAATTCATCACTATAGATGTGCTAGTCCTTTAAATGGCTAACGTAGCCTCTTAACTTATTATTATTATTTTAGTATCACCTTATATTTATGCAACCGTCTGTGGAAATATCTTTACTTGATCAAACAGAGCTTACATTTAAGTCAAGAAATGGCTTCAAGTAAATGATGTACTAACAACAGCAACAACAAAAAAAAAAAAAAACCTGTTGCCGTCGAGTCAGTTGTGACTCATAGTGACCCTGTAGGACAGAGTAGAACTGCCTCATAGGGTTTCCAAGGAGCAGCTAGTGGATTCAAACTGCTGACCTTTTGGTTAGCAGCCATAGCTCTACTTCACTGTAAACACTTCTCCCTTGAAATGCTGGAATAGTCTTAATAGGCCTGAATAATGAATGTCAATTTCTCTCTCTCTTCCCGTATCTATCTCTATCACTATTTCTTTCCCATGCACTCTCCCGTGAATATTTTTGTAACAACTAAAATTTTGGAAGATTTCTTGACAATGGATCAATGTCTGAAAAACTTGGCTACTAGATAGCAGTCATATTGGCACAAAAGCTTAAATTGTTTGTAATATTAAACTTTTTTTTTCTGTTCATGATCATAATCCAGTTTTAGTCAGAAATATAAATAATAAACTGATTCTACAAATTCAGGAAAAGGTGATGTTGATAGGAATATGCACACTAGCCATTTTAATTACTTCCATTATAAATATGTGTACATACAGAGAGATACAAACACACTTACAAATTACCCTTTTCATTTTCTGAACTACAGATGGTTATTTAATAAATATAACCTAGATACTTCAAGGAGTCCCTGGGTGGTACAAACAGCTAACATGTTTGACTGCTAACGAAAAGGTTGGAGATTCAAGTCCACCCAGAGGCACCTTGCAGGAAAGGCCTGGCAATCTACTTCCAAAAACTCAACCATGGAAAACCCTATGGAGCACACACAGTTCTAGTCTGATGCACACATTGGGTCGCCATGAGTCGGAATGGACTCCAGGGCAACTCATTAAGATGTTTCAGTATGACTTGAATTTTAAATAAGTATAGGCCTCCGTTAAATTTCTGGTTTTTACTTAAAGATTCCATTTCATATCATTTTGATTTACTTCTTACAGTAATTATGCAAAAACGTGCAAATTCGAAATAATACCAACTCTTTTTTTCATGTCACGATTTTGTGACATTGACTGAAATATCCATGCATAGGCTTCTCCTCATATACCTGCACAATCGGCACTATTCTTCAAGGAAACAGAAAATTTTGGGGGGAAAAAAAAAAGAAAAAAACAAGAACATTATTCTTTTGATTGAGATCTGCAGTGCTAACCTTCTCTCTTTATCTATACCCCCTCTTTCCATTTTGTGTGTAATAAAAAAATGCTATGAAGCCCTTGTAGCACAATGGTTAAGAGCTCTGCTGCTAACCAAAAGATTGACAGTTCAACAGTACGAATCCACTAGCCAGCCACTCCTTGGAAAGCCTATGGGGCAGTTCTACTCTGTCCTATAGGGTCACGATGAGTCAAAATCAACTAGAGGGCAACAGGTTTGTAGTTTTAGTTGTGCCAAATCGTGTAATAGGGGAAAACAAACAAATATCAGAAACACAACATGCTGCATACATTCCAACCAATATTTTCTGATATTAATTGAGAAAATTGTGCTCTTTCAAATTCCAAGGTGTGCTGAAATGTACCTAGACTTGTACACATTTTCCTGTGAGAGACAAACTCACCTTGTCACCATTTCTCAGATTCTCACCAGAGAAAAACTCTTCTCTCAAAAAGGCAGTTATGCTGAATACAGTTGATCTCTTTTGAGAATACCTTTGGGAGAAGGACTGAGAGTCCTGTCCTAATTCGGAGACGAATGTAACACCTATCTTCCAGGGTTACAGTTCTACTGAAGGTCTGTCCCCCACTTGCAGTTGAAATGTTTCATCTAGAAGCATCTAATTTTTATAACTACCAACTCTCTCTTAATTTCAACCTCAAGCTCAAAGTCTCACCAAGACCTGAATCAGTATTAAGAAAAATTATGAAGGAGCCAAAGTTTGATTTCATCCCTTCCTTCCCTTTATTGCCCACTAAATTTTGGGATTACGCAAAGAATTAACCTCATATGCACACACACATTCTCTTCTTCTCTTGTCCATGTTCCTATTTCCTTACTAACCAGAACTCTACTTGAAGATTCCCAAGGTAATATTTAATAATTTGATACACTCACATTAATATATAAATGAGACAGTGGTCACCTTCCAAAAAAACCCAAACCCATTGGCCATCGAATCAAATCTTATTCATAGTGACCCTGTAGGACAGAGTAGAACTGCCCCATAGGGTTTCCAAGGAGCAATTGGTGGATTCAAACCGCCGACCTTTTGGTTAGCGGCCAAGCTCTTAACCACTGTATCACTAGGGCTCCGGGGTCACCTTATGATCTTCCTTTCTCCAAATAGCTTCAGTGAGCTATAGCAGTGCCTTTGGAAGCAGTCACCCCTTTCCATTGCCTAGTTGATCACACCATGGTAGGATGGCCCTTGTAACAGACCATCCTGTTAGTTTTGATCCACTTTTAGTTTGGTACAGGACAGAACATGGCTTTGATTTTATCACTTCAGTGAATATTCATATTCTGAACTTTATTATTTTTTTACTTGTCCCAGCTTAGAGCATCATTATTTTGAATCTCTACTGCTGGATGATACAGTGAGAATTTTCGTAGTGAACAGTAATTGAAATAAAGGAAGACTGTATTCCTGTCAAGAGATACTTTATAGATCGTTAACATAACACATTTTCAGGTAATGATCATAAAAATTGAAATTATCTCAGGCCTGAGGTCTGCACAAATTAGGACATTATTAGTCATTGGAAGCAATTATATATTGCTTTGCCCTTAATACATTGACTCCAAAATTGTCCATATTGTGGCAAATCTGAGTCAAAAACATAAACAAAAATTGCCTCCATTAGATATCAGTAAAAATTTTTACTATGAAACCTTTTAGCATATATTTCTACCATCAAGTATATTTGGGTTTGCTTCGGAGCTTTTGAAAAATTGACCACATGTGTAGGAGTCAGAGTAAAAGTGAGCAATGATGTATTAGTCTATCAGTTTTGGTCTTCTTAACATTAGTCTAGAGTATTAGCCTCCACTAGGAACTGACACAAGTGTCTTTTTTTTTTTCTGCAAAAGAGTTTTTAAAAATAATCTTTTGATATAAGGCTATGAACAAAATATTTCTCTTGAGGGTCATTTTTATTTTTATATTCCAGGCTCTATCTATTTTTTATATTTATCTGTTTGTTTAGATCTTTATAGAAGTGATTGTACCGTATGTTTTTTAAACCTTCATTGAACAAACACTTCTTTTGCTCGTGGGAACAGTTTTGGGGGTGAAAGTAGAGATTTAATTAACTAATTTTCTGTATTGGCGTAAGGGCAGGCAAACCTTAGATTTTAAACTTATAAAACAATTTATAATCTAAGATAAAAATATAATAAATATGATTGATATTGCACAATTGTTTTAGAATAAGAATGTGTTTATTTCTCACATTTATTTTATCTCAACTTTATAATAACTATGGAACTAAACATTAGCAATATAGAAATAAATATTTCTTAATCCTTGAGCAATTTAAAGGCTAATAATAGAGGGGACAGAGAAATTAAATACATAAATGCAAAATAATATAGCTTGAAGGAGATTTGGAAATGTTCCTTATCAGCACAAAGGAGAGAGTGATTTACTCTCTCTGAAAGATGTGCATATGTTCATAATAAAAATAAAAATAATATTAATAGTGATAAATAATCCCAAAATCCAAATCCGTTGCTGTCGAGTTGATTCCGGCTCATGGCGACCCTATGGGACAGAGTGGAACTGCCCCATAGAGTTTCCAAGGAGCACTTGGTGGGTTCGAACTGCCAACCTTTTGTTTAGCAGCCATAGCTCTTAACCACTACACCACCAGGATTTCCATGATAAATAATAGCTACCATTAATTGAGTATACATTATTTACAAGGGAATGTACTGTTTTACCAGATTGTGAGTTAGGGGATATGCTCTTCATTGTGTGGAGTAACAAAGAGTTTCCAAGAAATGAAGTAATTTGTTCAAGATTTCTCAACAAAGTCAGATTTCAGATTCAAATCCAGGTCTACATTACTCCAAAATTCCCTTGCATCTCATTGCATTGCATCATTGTGTCTGAATTTAAAACATGCAAGAATGAGGACTAGAGAAAAACTTTGTTGTATAAAGATCCAGTGTGAGCCTAAGGACACCTGATTTTAAGTCCCAATTATGCTATTTGCCTGTTGTAGTATTTTGGAACTATTATCGAAGTTGATAAACTAGAGATAATCATACCTGCCCCAGTGTTTCATGTTTGGATTTTTTTGTTTGTTTTTATGGGATCAATAGGTAAAACCATGGTGTAGTCAATAAAGTCTTCAAAGTGAAGGTCTTTCACAACCTCAGCTTCTGTCACTCTTTCACAGACATGTTTTGTTTACAATTTATTGAACATTTAGACTTTATCAAATATCACTATGTGGGTGTTTTAGGTTTTTTTGTAGTTGTTGTTGTTCTCGTCTTTTATGTTCTCCTAGCACTTGGTATGGAGAGAATTATGGCACTTACATTGTTCTTTGTCTGCCAGATTCCACCACTAGACTATGAGCTATTTAACATATCCTCAGGGCCTTTAAAATAGTAGATGCCCAATAAATTTGCATTGATATAAAATCAGATATTAAAATTATAAACATCAGTTCAAATATATACATTCTTATAGATAACTTGGTTGAGCAAGGCTGTTCTAAAAACAGACACGTGTATCACAGCTTGTAAATGATAAAGAATACCTTGCTGAAGGAGAAAACGGTCTCTGATAGATTCTTCTCCACAGAATGTTAAATTTGCAATACTCAAAACAACGACCACAAACAAACCCAGAAGTAAGACTGAAGGTCTAACTCTATGACCAAGGTTGAATAAAATAAAAACAATTCTAGTAGAACGATTAATCCTCATTCATTTTTAAGTGTGCTGCTTAAAAATTCTTTTAATTTAATTTTCCAGTCCAATTTCCTCAGCTTGCTTCCCACATTTCACTCTTCTTTCCCAAGCATTAGTTTACTCACTTAGATTTTCTTGGATTAAACTGAACCATTTCTATACCATACTTCTTTCTGTTGAATTTAAAGCATCTTTCCAGAAATTTGTGCCACATATCAGAATGCCAAGAGTATATTCCTATGACGTAATGTGATTTACAAGCCAAAGTAAAGTGGGAAAAAAAAATATCACAGCCACAGGAGAGAGAAGATGACAGTTTTGTTTTTTTTTTAATCCCCCTTCCTGTGTATTTTATCATAAATCATTTTAGGACACACCTTTTCAATGCATAACTGCTCTTAATTAGATCAGCTTTGTCAGAGAAAGTATGGTTTTCTTTTTAGAGTGTTGTCACCAGCAGCAAAACATCCATTTCCTTATAATTGATTTTCAAGTTTATTTAAAATGCTCCATGAGGCATAGCTATTGAAATGACTCATCATGTTTATGGGAATATCTTGGGGATAAAAGTTATTTTTGAATGATTTTGGCATATTAAATATAAGATAGAAACGTAGCTCTTTGAAAATTATTTTAAAATAGTTTTTTCTACACTTTTTTTCCAAACTGTGTATTTCTTTTTTTTCATTTTTAAATTACTACTCTTTATATTATGAGTTTTTGTTAGTTGGCTGTGGAGTTGATTTTGACTCATGACCACCCCATGTGTGCAGAGTAGAACGGCTGCATAGGGTTTTCAAGGCTGTGACCTTTCAGAAGCAGATAGCCCGGCTTGGATTCCCAGGTGCCTCTGGGTGAGTTTTAACCACCAGTCTTTCGGCTAGTAGTCGAGCACTTAACCATTTGTACCACCCGGGGACTCCATAATATTTAGTCAATTTTAAAAAACCTCAACTGGAGGACCTATTATGAACTAGATACTCAGCTAGGCTTTCGGGATAAACAGATAAATGGAAACTTGTGCTCTCAGGAGCCTACCAAAGAAGCTCAGTAAATATCCACATTACCATATGATGGCAAAGAGGTTCAAAAGACGCAGGATATTGCTCTGCCTTTCCAAAAAGACAAGAACGTCACTACTGAACCACCAGTGCCCTCTGATAAGATACTAAATCTTTGCCATTTGTTTCCATATTTTCGATGTCCCCCTCGTCTCTAATATGTCGCCAGTCTATGCCACGTCTTTAACTTGAATGCTTATCTCTTAAATTGCCTCTCAGCCTCCAGACTCCCCTCCACTCTCCTTATTTCAAAAGCCAACCGCAATTTTAATCTACTCAAAGCACAATTCTGATTATGTGTCTTCTCTATCCAAAAACTTTCAATAGCTCTCCATTGCCCAGGAAGGTAAGTAGCTCTTCTCAGCCTGGCATTTAAGGTGTACCACAAGAAAATTCCAGCCAATGCTTTTCAGACTTCTTTCCCTGCCTTCAAAATCATACTTTATGTCCTCCAGTCAAGCTGGAGTAGGAAGATTTCATCTCCTGGGTCTTTTCTCATGCTCCCCCCATCCTTCCGCAATTCATTGTATTCCTATTCATCTGTATCTAGTTCAGTTGTAGTAGCAAGTACTCCATGAATCCTTTCTGCATGCCCCAAGGTGGAAATCATGCTATAAAAGCACAGGCAATAATGTACCAGGACATTCTATCTGCAACTTATCGTAAGGATGGCACAGGACCCGGCAGCATTTAGTTCCACTGTGCATGGGATTGCCATAAGTCTATGACTCCATGTCAGCTAAGAACAACAGCAGCATCTTATTATTTGTGGCAAGTAAAGAAAGAGGAAAGGGAATTGTTTAAAAGGAAAAAAAGATGAAAAGGAGCAAGAGAGAGTTTGGAGTTTGTGATAGAATGGGATTTATTTTGAACAAGATATTTAAATAGTGATTTACATTTTGTTTCTGAGCACATTGGTTTTCCTAAACTTGGGGTAATGGGATTAAGAAAACAGTTCTTTGTCTCCATTTCTGAACTCATCAATGAGGGCATTAAGGTTAAGAGAATAAGTGACTTGCACAAGTTTCCTCAACTAGTAAGAAAATCTCAAATTTTTGGCTCCTGGGCCACAACTATTTTTACTATTCTATATTTGATATTTACACTCCAGAGGAAAGTCTCCAGGGGAAATGGTCGGCATTATAAGTATATTTACGACTGGTATTTGGACTTTAGAGAGATTATTATTATAGAAGTCACCTAGATGGAATCTACACTCTTGAGGATAAAATTGACAAAGGGATGAGTACTAACAGAGAGGTAATTTAAAGTTGAATCCCTGAGAAACATGTACTTTTAGAAAGCAGGCAGAGAAAGAGAAACCAAAAAAGACAAAATAATTCAATCTGAATAATAAGAGGTGATCTAAAATAAGGCTGAGGTCTGTAGGACAAGGAAAGGGAAAACTTAAAAAGAAAAATAATTGTCAAATATTACAGAGAGGTTTAATTAATAAAGGTTGAAAAAGACCCTGTTAGGGACTAGCTGATCTCAGGAGGCCTTTGAGGATGTTTTTATTATACTAGTGGACAATGAAAACTCGATTGAAGGCCATATTTTAATGGGTTGAAACCCGTAAGCTAAGAATATCTTCCCTGAGATAAAGTGATACTCACTGAATTCAGAGTTGCTGCTTTTAGGCCCAGAGCGCTGGTGTCACAGTGAATAAGAGCTCAGGCTGCTAACCAAACAAAGGTTGGCGGTTTGAATCCACCAGTCGTTCCTTGGAAACCCTAGGAGGTAGTTCTGCACTGTCCTGCAGAGTCACTATGAGTCAAAATCGACTAGACAGCAACAGGTTTGTTTTTTTGTTTGTTTGTTTTAAGAGAGATTTTATTGACTTTATTTTATAATATAAAGAATGAGAAAATATCATGGTTGTCATCTTGGAACCACTAACAAAAATAACCAATTTTATTTTTTCTCTTTTCTGGATAAACACCTGAGGCTTTTAAGGTCATTTTAGCCCTGTAATTCAATGTGAACTCTCTTTCATATTGTAATATTTATGATTTATGATACTTTTCTACCATAGAATTTCATATTTACTGTCACTTAGGATGGAGTTCTTGTGGCGCAGTGGTTAAGAGCTATGGCCGCTAACCGAAAGGTTGGCTGTTTGAATCCACCAGCTGCTCCTTGGAACCTCTATGGAGCAGTTTTACTCTGTCCTATATGGTCGTTATGAGTCAAAATCGAATTAATGACACTTAGAACATATGTCTGCCTCACGTGATGTGATAATTAAAGATCAATGTTAAAGAGATTAGTTGACAGGCTTTCAGATCTGCTCAAATAGTGAGCAATAGTTCAGTGACTGAGCTCTTGCTTTGTAAGCCCCAAAACTCAATTTTATCATGTCATCCACAATTGATAAAATTGACTATAAGAAGTAAACCTTGTAAGTGTTGAGGACATGTCTTCTTTGACTTTGAACCTAGCATAGGGTCTGGCACATGGTAGACATTCATAAATGAATGAATAAATGAAGGCATAGAATGTATGCCAATCTAGTGCACAAGGTAATAATTTATAAATAGAAACTATCGTTTGTCAATTTCACATGTAAGTTACCTACATCTAGTAAATAATAGTCATTTGTTCAAAACATTTTTTGAGAAGCTTTAGTCACTCAGACATTCTAATAAAATTTAGACAGTAGGTGCATAGATTTAGATAGATTAAGACGTTCTAGAGAGGAATTAATAACTTATAAATTATTTCTTAAGGTGAACCCCCCTTAGAGTGTTGTTAACTTTACCATTCACCAAAGATGAATAAACAAATTTAGGAAGCTCAATAACATGAGATTATACACTTAATATGAAGTACAGATTTGGAGTGCCAGCTTCATGATTCCCATGATGCTTAAATGTGGTTGCCAATATACCCTGGCTATATTCAATTAAGGATAATAACTGGACTAAATGAAAACAGAAAGCCGTATTTCTTTCTTGATTATGAAGTATATTAGACTCAAAACATGTTACATTATACGTAAAAGTCAAGATTCAAATGATAAGCATTAAAATGTGAACTATATAAGTTTAATTATTTGGCCTTTCTATAAGGTGGGATTACATATTACCCCTGTACTTAATATCTGTACTTTTGATATGGCATTCTTTTTCTTTAGTCAGTAGATGCTTCAAATTTTATTTGTCCACTAACATACTACATATAGTTTCCAAGTTAGAATGCAGAATGAACAAATTAACTGAATAATATCCAATACTGAAACTATATAGGTTTATCCTGCCAGATGAAAATTTTAGACATTAACTTAGTTATCTTAGTATGGGTACCTCAAATAGGAAAAATTCACAGATATTTTCTTTTTGGGAAGGGAAGACAATTATATAATCTTTGGGGAATAACAAGAAGAAGCTAATGCCTTGGTTCTCTCTTTTTTTTTAATGCATACAATTAGTGACATGGTCAATAAAGGAAGAGTTATGGTATTGGTGCAAATGTTATTCTAGGTATATTGTATGAACATTTTAGGAAGAACAATGAAGCAAAGATATACATGATAGAAACTAAGAAAACCATTAATTTCCCTAAGTTGTAACAGAAAATTAATTGGGGACAATTTCTCAAGTGAGAAGGATAGAAAGTTGTAATAAAAGATGAGACCTATGAGTTAAAAAAAAAAAAAAAATTGACTGAAACTTGTTACTGTTGTTAGGTGCCATCAAATCAGTTCCAACTCATAGGGACCCTGTGTACAACAGAACAAAACACTGCCTGGTTCTGCACCATCCTCACAACCATTGCTATGTTTGAGCCCATTGTTGCAGCCACTATGTCAATCCATCTCATTGAGGGTCTTCCTCTTTTTCACTGACCCTCTATTTTACCAAGCATGAAGTCCTTCTGCACGGACTGATCCCTCCTGATAACATGTACAAAGTATGTGAAATGAAGTCTCGCCATCCTTGCTTCTAAGGAGCATACTGGCTGTACTTCTTCCAAAACAGATTTGTTCATTCTTCTGGCAGCCCATGGTATATTCAATATTCTTCACCAACACCGCAATTCAAAGGCATCAGTTCTTCTTTGGTCATCCTTACTCATTGTCCAGCTCTCACATGCATATTGAAAACACCATGGCTTGGGTTAGGCACACCTTAGTCCTCAAAGTGACATCTTTGCTTGTCAACACTTTAAAGAGGTCTTTTACAGCAGATTTTCCCAATGCAATACATCGTTTGATTTCTTGACTGCTGCTTCCATTGGTGTTGATTATGGATCCAAGTAAAATGAAATCTTTGACAACTTTAATATTTTTTCTGTTTATCAAGAAATTGTTTATTGGTCCAGTTGTGAGGATTTTTGTTTTCTTTATGTTGAGAGGTAATCCATACTGAAGACTACAGCGTTTGATCTTCATCAGTAAGTACTTCAAGTCCTCTTCACTTTCAGCAAGCAAGGTTTTGTCACCTGCATATCACAGGTTGTTAATGAGTCTTCCTCCAACTCTGAGGCCACGTTCTTCTTCATATACTCCAGCTTCTTATTTATTTGTTCAGCATACAGACTGAATAAGTATGGTGAAAAGATACAACTGTAATGCACACCTTTCCTGATTTTAAACCATACAGTATCCCATTGTTCTGTTCAAATGACTGCTTCTTAGTCTAGAAGAGTAAATTTAATTTAAAAAATGAATTTATTAAAGTAGATTTTTTTTCTTCTCTATATGTCATGAATAATCATTCCTCCAATCTTTTTGTTTTGACTGAATTTAAACCTTTGAGGTGGGCACAGTGATTGAAGTTCACCAACTGAAAAAGAAACATATAGACAATATCACATTATGTTTTTTTTTTCATATATATCACAGAGAAAATTCAAATAAATCTCTTTAATCTAATTTGAAAATAGAAGGCCTTCTTTTCCCTGAATTAAGCTACTTGTATTTTTCTGCCAGTTATCAGACAGGTACATAAAGTTTAAAAACAGCTGGTGTTTCAAAGGACATCTGTGTTATGGCTAGAATAAACATTAAGCATTTAGTAAACAATGCTATAAAATATAAACTAGGCTCTTAAAGGATAAAAGGTTCTTCCTTGTCTTACCAATTGCTATAATAAAATATATCAGATAGCAATAGCTAAAAGGAAACTCTTTAATGCATTTCAGATGTGCGTTTTCTTACATAGCTATAAAGTATATTAATAGTTTAGAAAAAATTAAAGTCAATGATGTATATATAAGGAGAGAGAGAGATTGTATAAATGACAAAAGTTCCTAATCAGGTTAACTCTCTTTCTCCAATGGAGAGCTTTCAGATGAGTTTGGGCTCTATCTGTCCAGTTGTTCAACAGAAATTACAATATTCAATATATAGGAATACATCACACTCATCATTTTATCCTGCTCCAAATCTACTCCACCTCCTTATCAATCAGACACTAAACCCTCTCAATCTTTGTCTTTAATGTCTGGCCAGTCTTTTAACTTCTCTCCTCTTCTACTGCCCCTATTTCATTGCAGGCCTCCTTTACCTCTCACCCAGAGACAACTTCAAAAGCCTCTTAAATGTCCTCCCTGTCTCCAGTTTTGTGTCCCTCTAATCTAGTCTCCATATTCTACACAGAATAATTTTTTAATTACAAGTGTGATCATTTGTTATTGTTATGAAATAAAATTCAAACTCTTTAGCATGGCATACAAAGTCATTTACAACCTGGCCTTTGCTCGTTTCTTGTCAGATCAAATTTGCATTTTGTGCTCTAGTTATTCAGAGCTGCTTGGATTCCTCCACGTGGGACATATTTTCTCTTGAACCTGGGACTTTTCACATGCAGCACTCCTTGATTAATGCTAGTCACGCTCCTTCCTCCCTCTTTGACTCCTGTATTCTATTTTTCCCCTTTTCCTCAAGATTTAGCTTAAAAAAATACAAGCAGCATTTCTTGATCTCGCGAAGGTGACATACCGTATTTTTACACAAATAACGTGTGCCTTCTATGATTGTTGCCAACCATGCCCTCCACCCACGGGTATTTTAGTAAGTAGGCTATGCTGATTTTTTTACAACAATGAGTATAAAAAAAATTGTCATAGTGGCTCTTATGAAAATACCTCGTTGGGGGAGGGTGCGGTTGGCAAACGAATGTACAAGGTGTGCATTATTTGCATAAGAATACATAGGTATTCTTCCTAGCTGCTTCTACTCATCTATTCAGTGTATTTCCTCACATACTTGTCCATGTTCAGATTTTTCATTCGTAAAATAAAGATAGGAAAACCTACCTCACAAGATGATTCAAAATAAGAAAAATATATGTAGAGTACTTTGCACAGTGTTTAACAGATATTATTGTTGTCGTTATGTACCATCAAGTCTATATTGACTCATATGTCCCCATGTGACAGAGTAGAACTACCCCATAGTGTTTTCTTGTCTGTGATCTTTTGTGGAAGCAGATCACCAGGTCTTTCTCCCACGAAGCCACTTTGTGATTTGAACTGCCAACCTTTCAGTTAACAGCTGAGCATTTAACTGTTCGTGCCATCAGGGCTCCTTGACAGATATTAAGCAATCAATAGTTATTTTGTAAATATTATTAATTGCAATGATTATACCTTATGTAACAAAGTCCAAACATGTTGCCTGATAAAGGTTAGGTTGTCTATAAATATTGTTAGAATGAATAACAGTGAAAAAAGCAAATCAATAATGGTTCCAGGAACAAAAACAACAACACATACGTATTTATAACATTAAGCTAAGGATATCTGCTCTTGATTGCATCCTACTAAAGTTTCTCTCAAACCCTGACCCCTTAATCATCCCCTTCCTGCTTACATCTTCCAGCTCTCTGTAATGACTAATGTCTTTGGTGCCAACTTCGATTTATCTGATGATTTCTCCTATTCCAAAATATCTTAATTCAACCCATAAATCCTCCTAACTACCACCCTATATTTGCTTGCCCTTTAAAAACTCCGAGATATCCAGGTCTTGACTCACTGAAGAGCTTACTTTTCACCCACTCATTTTAAACTCTTTGTAATCAGCTTTCCATACCCACTCCTCATCCCCTAGTCTCTACAGAATCCGCTGGTCCTTTACCTGTTAATGCTGTTGACCATTCAGTATTATTTGATATCTTTTGACAAATACTTCTGTATCATACCATTCTTTGAGATTGTGTTCTGAAAATCTTCCTGGCTTTCTTACTAAGTTTAGGACCATGGTGTGAACATATTTTCCTACTCCCTGTTGATAAATCTCTGCTGTTTTCCTCCTTACAACCCCCCTGTAGTTTCAACTATTATGACAATGGAAAATCCTTTCCTTAGTCTAAATCTCTCTCCATATTTTTAGATTTCAGCTGCCGCATCTTCAGCTGAATTACCCCTGTCACTCGAAAATTCAGCATGGTCAAAATTGATGTCAAAGTTTACCTCCCTTATCCAAATACAATTTATAATTTCCTTTACTAGTTTTGTGATCACAGGCAAGTTACTTAATCTCTCAGTGCCTCTGTCTCCTCTTCTGTAATATGGGAATTAAAATAGTACCTCCTTCACAAGGCTGTTTCGAGGATTGAAAGACTCACTGCACGTGAAGGGCTTAAAGCAGTGCTCTGAACATAGAAGGCATTAAGTACATGCTAGTCATTTTTAGCTATTTGTTTTTAAGGGTAATGCTTTTTTTTATTTTCATCGCTAGCTCAGTGCTTCAGTTATAACACAACTCTTCTTCATTCTGTTCTCTTTACCAACATCTTAGTTCTAATTCTCTTCATACTCTACTTCATTGCTACTTCTGTTAATGGTTTTGTTTCTTTGTTTTTTAGCTTCTACTCTTCTGCAAGAACCATCTAACTTACCTTTTTATGTTTCTCATTCATTCACTACATTAGTTTTAAATTGAGTATAGAGTTACACTGTTCAAAAATATTGCCTATAATATTTTTGGGTATAATTCAATAAATATTTCTTAGTTTCCATTTTCTCTACCAAGTCCTTAGGCTCAAGGTTTAGCTTAACTCACTCCCATAACAACTTGCTACTTTTTTTTAAGCACAAAGTTGTTGCCATAATAACAACATGTAATATGAGAATATAAGTACAAGAAGGACAGCTGAGAATGTTTACTATAGCCTGTATTTTCGTGGCTGGATATATAATAAATGCATATGTAATGGATGCATAACAGGAAAAATTAATGATAGCTTATCTCCATTGGACTTTAGAGATGACAACAATGCTTTTTACAGAACAAGGAAGGGTGGGAAGAAGGAAGGGTGGGAGAAAGGAAAAGAGGGGGAGATCAAGAGGTGAACTATAATGAGAGGAAAATGGAAATAAGTTATTTGGATTATTGACATGTTTGTTTTGGCAAAAGAGAGATAGCAAAATGTATTGAATAAAGGCATTAAGAGAGCTGGGATTTCTGTAGCTAGATTCTGTAAAAAGACATCCATAACATATGACCACACCTGAAGAGGCTAGGTTTTAAATGAGCAATACATTATTGTGAAGTTCTTAGAAACTTTTTTACTTATTTATTTTTAAGATTAAAAAAATGTGTTCTTTATTGGAATACCTTTAGGCAGAACTACAATATGTCAAACGTGTACTTCCAGAAACTACTCAAAAGTAATAACTTAAGGCTAAGAGTTTTATTAGGTTGAGGATTATTTTTTTCCTCTTGTGGATAAAAAGAAAGTTAGTTTTAGAAAAAAAAAATAACTGCATTGTTTCCTCCACTTCTTCTTAACGTGTGTTAAATCTGCAGGGTAGGGTCTTTTAGCCACCAGAGGGTTCTAGAAAGTGGAGACAATCAAGTGAGCCTGGGACTCTGAGAATTATGAGCTTCTGTTGCCTCTTAGAAGTTATCAGAGAAATTCTGTGCCCAAGGAAATATATAGGGTATTTTTCTGCTTCTCTCTGAAGCTCTTGCTAACTAAATGACCTTTACTCCTCTGACTCAGAATCTCCCTTATCCTGCCTTCTTCAGACTTCGTCTTCTAAACTCTAATTAATTCTCATGCTAGCTACCTCCTTTGAAACTGTTCCTATTGATACCATAACCTAACTTCAATTATAATTTTGCCCTCCGCCACCACACCAGAATATTCATAGCCCGATTTTCCAAGCCACCCTCTCAGTAATAAATTTCTTCTAATTCTAAATTCTAATTTTTTTTTTTTCTAAGCTGGAGTGAGAGCAGTTGACCAACACAGGTGAATATTTTACACAATTTAACTCATTATATTCCCACCCAACCGATCTCATAAATTTGATGCCACTATCCACATTTTACACTTGAGGAAACCTAAAGCCAGCATTGTAAGCAATTTGCCCAAGGCCATGTGCAGCTAGTAAATTGCAGAGGTGAGTTCCCAATCCACTGCTGTATGAGATTTCCATCATATCTTCCTGCCTCTAGTGACAGATATTTGAAATTCAGTGTTAAAAAAGAATAAATGTTTAGAAGGAGAACCTAGTAAGCAAAAAGCAACCTAGAAATTGTTCTTTGCAATAATTGTCAGTGTTTCCATAAGCCCCTGTTAGTTCCATAAGCACCTTAGGCTCTTTACGGAGTCCCTGGGTGCCGTAAATGGTTAAGTGCTAGACTACTAATCAAAAGGTTGACGGTTCAAACCCACCCAGAGGCGACTCGGTAGTAAGGCGTGGCAATCTCCTTCTGAAAGATCACAGCTTTGAATACCCGGTGGATCAGTTTTAACCTGCTCACATGGGGTTTCCATGAATCAGAATCAACATGACAGGAAACAACAACAGATTCTTTCTGTAACTGTAGTTACAGAAATGCAAGTGTACATATATGTGCAGTAAATATACTTACAGGTGGTTCCTGACTTACAACAGGGTTCCATTCTGTAAGCTGGTTCTGAAGTAAGTCGAATACCTCTTTTTTTTTCTTTTAGTTTTCATTATTATTGCCTTTTATTATCAGTATCTTTATAAATTATAACGTTAAACATCTGTGAGTGAACATCTGAGAATAGCAACGTGCAAACTACACACTGCAACATTGTACATAGCACATATTACTAAGGATAACAATCTATTGTGTCAAGTTGATTCCAACTCATAGCGACCCTATAGGACAGAGTAGAACTGCCCCATAGGGTTTCCAAAGAGTGGCTGGTGGATTTGAACTGCCAACGTTTTGGTTAGCAGCCTGAGCTCTTAACCACTGCACCACCAGGGCTCCTACTAATGATAAGATGTACCAAAAAAAAAAAAAAAAACACACACACACACGGTCTGAAGTGCAGTTCGTCATAACCTGAATATGTTGAGAGTTGAGGACTACCTCTATTTCCATAGGAATTGTCATTACTTGGGAGGATAGATAGCTAAGAGCCTTTCTTGGTGATATAAATTGATTGGTTAATTTGTTCTACCAGTCTTCCTGAAACTTTAAGATAATTATATTGGTCTATAATCTCCAATATCATCTCTTGCTTTTTCTTTTACAAAGAAAGGCATTATTTTGGCTCTCTTCCAGTTCCTAGGAACTCTGAGCTACTAGAAACAGTTGATGGATGCATTCATAATATAATTCTAAACTGCCTTAGAATATGTCAACATGTACTGCTAAATTGAGTCACGTATTCTGATATTCTTTTAACCCCCACACCCCTTCCTTATTTCAATAAAAGCTGTTCTTAGCTGTCCCTTCCCTTCTATCAGAAAGGAGAGAAATAAGACATCTTTTGGGCTTTCTTTTTCTGCTGTGTCTACTGGAATTATTTTCCCCTTATTTTATATCCATTATTAGTTGTGATGGTTAAGGTTATGTGTCAACTTGGCTAGGCCGTGATTCTCAGTGGTTTGGCAGATATTATGTAATCATCTTCCATTCTGTGATCTGATATGAGCAGCCAATCAATTGAAAGGGGAGTTTCTTTGAGGATGTGGCCTGCATCCAATATATATAGATGTTCTAGCAAAGCTCTCTGCATCTGGCTCACTATCCTCTAACCTGTAGTTCTTGGGATGTGAACCAGCAGCCTGCCATCTGACCTGCAGGTTTTGGGTTCGTCAACCATGTGAGTCAGGAGAAGCCTCCAGCCTGACATCTCAGCCACAGATTTGGGACTTGGCAGCCTCCACAATTGTGTGAACCATTTCCTTGAAATAACTCTCTCTCTCTATGTCTCTCTCTCTGTATATATGTATATATACACATACCCATTGTCGTCAAGTCAATTCTGACTCATAGTGACCCTATACGACAGAGTAGAACTGCCCCATAGGGTTTCCTAGGAGCAGCTGGTGGATTTGAACTGCCAGCCTTTTGGTTAACATCCAAGCTCTTAACCACTGTGCCACCAGGGCTCCGTTTATATATATATGCTTCACTGGTTTTGCTCCTCTACAGAACCCACCTAAGACATTATTATTATTATTATTTTGCTCACACCAAGATGTTTTCTTGTATTTTCTCCCCAATACTACTAATATCGTTACCTCTTTGAACGTGGTAGGCACTGCATTAAGCCCTTTATATAAGTAAGCCTATTAATTCTCACAGTAACCCTATGTGGTAAATAATACTGTCGTACTTATTTTACATTTGAGAAGCCTTAGGACCACAGAGGCTCTTATTTGTCCAGGATTACAGTTTGAAGTGATGAGATCAGATTCTAAGGAAGTCTGAGCCCAGAACCCACCCTCTCACCCATTATACTATCATGCCCAGCCTCATTTTATTGCTCATAGTTCAACTTGATGCAAATAATGTAATTCATTCAGCTCAATAAATATTTGTTAAGGACGAACATATTTAAAAAATTTTAAAGTCGATTTGATGCAACATAATTTTGTGCATTATATACCTATTTAATCTAGATAATTGTAGATTGTCTTTTTTCCTTTAGCATCTCTACATGCACTCTGATTAATTTTTTTATGTCTGA
The DNA here is from genome assembly GCF_000243295.1 of Trichechus manatus latirostris. Lineage (NCBI taxonomy): Eukaryota > Metazoa > Chordata > Mammalia > Sirenia > Trichechidae > Trichechus > Trichechus manatus. The sequence continues at coordinate 5,090,951 of NW_004443948.1, read as the reverse complement.
ACTTTTGTAAACAGTTTTCTAAAATTCAGCAATATTTGCAATTTTTTTTGTTTTTATTTGGTTTTTGTCTATGCTCTTTTTTTTTTTTATAGTTGTAGTTTAAGTGAAAGTTCACAGTTCAAGTTAGTCTCTTATACAAAAATTTATACATACATTGTTATGTGACCCTAATTGCTCTCCCTATGCTGTGACAGCACACTAATCCTTCCCACCTCTGATTTCCCATGTCCATTCAACCAGGTTCCAACCCTCTCTGCCTTCTCATCTCACCTCCAGACAGAAGCTGCCTATTTAGTCTCATGTAACTACTTGAGCTAAGAAGCACACTCTTCACGAGTATCATTTTATGTCCTACAGTCCAGTCCACTCTTTGTCTAAAGAGTTAGCCTTGGGAATTGTTTTAGTTCTGGGTTGTCAGAGAGACAAGGGGCCACACTTTCTGGGGTTCCTCTAGTCTCAGTCCAGCCATTAAGTCTGGTCTTTTTACTAGAATTAGAATTCTGCATCTCACCCTTCCCCTGCTCCATCAGATACTCTCTGTTGTGTTCCCTGTCAGGGTAGTCATTGGTGGATACTTTCCTTGTGTCTTTGGTGTTCTTCATTCTGCTTTACTCCAGGTAGTTGGGACCAATTGATGCATCTTAGATGGCTGCTTGCTAGCTTTTAAGACCTCAGACACCACTCACCAAAGTAGGATGCACAACATTTTCTTAATAAAATTGTTGTGCCAGTTGACCTAGATGTCCCCTTAAAGCATGGTCCCAGGACCCTACCCCTGCTATTCTGTCCCTCGAAGTGTTTGATTGTATTCAGGAAACTTCTTAGCTTTGGTTTAGGCCCATTGTGCTGACTTCCTCTGTAGTGTGTGCTGTCCTTCCCTTAACCTAAGACAATTCTCATCTACTATCTAGTTAGTGAATAGCACTCTCTCTCCCTCCCCACCCTCGTAACAATCAACGAATGTTTTCTTCTGTGTTTAAACCTTTTCTTGAGTTCTTATAATAGTGGTCTTATACGATATTTGCCCTTCTGTGACTGACTAAATTCACTCAGCATAGTGCCCTCCAGATTCCTCCATGTTATGTTTCACAGCTTTGTCATTGTTCTTTATTGTTGCATAGTATTCCATTGTGTGGATATACCATAATTTGTTTATCCATTCGTTCACTGATGGGCATCTAGTTTATTTCCATCTTTTTGCTATTGTGAACAGTTCTGCAATGAACATGGGTGTGCATATATCTATTCATGTGATGGCTCTTATTTCTCTAGGATATTGAGCGGGATTGCTGGATCGTATGGTACTTCTATTTCTAGCTTTTTAAGGAAGTGCCAAATCGAATCGATTTCAAAGTGGTTGTACCATTTTACATTCCCACCAACAGTGTATAAGTGTTCCAGTGTCTCCACAACCTCTCCAACATTTACTAATTTGGGTTTTTTTGATTAATAATAGCCTTGTTGGAGTGAGATGGTATCTCATTGTAGTTTTGATATACATTTCTCTAATGGCTAATGACTGTGAGCATTTCCTCATGTGTCTGTTAGCTGCCTGAATGTCATTTTGGTGAAGTGCCTGTTCATATCCTTTGCCTATTTTTTAGTTGGGTTATTTGTCTTTTCATTGTTGAGGTTTTGCAGTATTTTGTAGATTTTAGAGATTAGGCGCTGATCGGATTTGTCATAGCCAAAATTTTTTTCCCAGTCTGTAAGCTGTCTTTTGACTCTTTTGGTGAAGTCTTTTGATGAGTGGTTAAGTGTTTGATTTTTAGGAGCTCCCAGTTATCTAGGCTCTCCTCTGGTGCTTGCACATTCTTACTTATGGTTTGTATTCTGTTTGTGCCATGTATTAGGGCTTCTAGAATTGTCCCTATTTTTTCTTCCATGATCTTTATCATTTCAGATTTTATATTTACATCTTTGATCCATTTTGAGTTGGTTTTTGTGCATGGTGTGAGGTATGGGTCTTGTTTCATTTTTTTTTTGCAGATGGATACCTAGTTACGCCAGCACTATTTGTTAAAGAGACTGCCTTTTCCCCAGTTAATGTACTTTGGGCCTTTGTCAAATATCAGCTGCTTATAGGTGGATGAATTTATGTCTGGATTCCCAATTCTGTTCCATTGGTCTATGTAGCTGTTGTTGTATAAGTACCAGGCTGTTCTGACTACTGTGGAGGTATAATAGGTTCTAAAGTCAGGTAGTGTGAGACCTCCCACTTTGTTCTTCTTCTTGAGTAATGCTTTACTTATCTGGGGCTTCTTCCCCTTCCATATGAAGTTGATGATTTGTTTCTCCATCTCATTAAAAAATGCTGTTGGAATTTGGATCGTGACTGCATTGTATCTGTAGATCACTTTGGGTAGAATTGACATTTTCACAATGTTGAGTCTTCCTGTCCATTAGCAAGGTATGTTTTTCCACTTACGCAGGTCTCTTTGGTTTCTTGCAGTAGTGTCTTGCAGTTTTCATTGTATCAGTCTTTTACATCTCTGGTTAGATTTATTCCTAAGTATTTTATCTTCTTGGGGGCTATTGTAAATGGTATTAATTGGGTGATTTTGTCTTCGAAGTTCTTTTTGTTGGTGTAAAGGAATCCAACTGATTTTTGTGTTTATCTAGTATCCTGAAACTTTGCTGAAATCTTATATGAGTTCCAGTAGTTTTCTTCTGGATTCTTTTGGGTTTTCTTTGTATAAGATTATATCTTCTGCAAACAGAGATACTTTGACTTCTTCTCTTTCAGTTTGGATGACTTTATTTCTTTTTCTAGCCTAATTGCTCTGGCTAGGACCTCCAGCACAATGTTGAGTAAGAGTGGTGATAGAGGACATCCTTCTCTGGTTCCCGTTCTCAAGGGGAATGCTTTCAAAGTTTCTCCATTTAAGATGATGTTGGCTGTTGGCTTTGTATAAATGCTCTTAATTATATTGAGGAATTTCCCTTCTATTCCTATTTTGTTGAGAGTTTTTATCATGAATGGGTGTTGGACTTTGTCAAATGCCTTTTCTGCATC
>NW_004443948.1:5053979-5087062 GCF_000243295.1 Trichechus manatus latirostris | reverse complement strand
TATATGCAATGAGATCCAGTTGGTTGATTGTAGCATTTAGATCTTCCATGTCTTTGTTGAGCTTCTTTCTGGATGCTCTATCCTTCACCGAAAGTGGTGTGTTGAATTCTCCTACTACTATTGTGGAGCTGTCTATCTCTCCTTTCAATGCTGTTACAGTTTGTTTTATGTATTTTGGAGCCCTGTCATTGGGTGCATAAATATTTATTATAGTTATATCCTCCTGGTGTATTGACCCTTTAATCATTATATAGTGTCCTTCCTTATCCTTTGTGGTGGATTTTACTTCAAAGTCTATTTTATCAGAGATTAATATTGCCACTCCTGCTCTTTTTTGAGTGTTGTTTGCTTGATACATATTTTTTCCATCCTTTGAATTTTAGTTTGTGTCTGTAAGTCTAAGGTGTGTCTCTTGTAGGCAGCATATAGTTGGATCATGTTTTTTAATCCAATTTGCCAGTCTGTCTTTTTATTGGTGCATTTAGTCCATTTACATTCAGCATAATTATTGATAGGCATGAGTTTAGGTCATTTTGATGTCTTTTTGTGTGTGTGTTGTTGACAATTTCTTTGTTCCACTTAATTTTCTGTGCTGAGTCATTTTTCTTTGTGTAGTTTTTTTTCATCTTTTTCATTGTTGTTGATTTTGTATTTTCTGAGTCTTTATATTTTTCTTGTTTTTTATTTCAATGCATAGGATTGTTAGTTTCCTTTGTGGTTACCTTAATATTTACCCCTATTTTTCTAATTTTATACCAGTCTTTTATTTCTGTATATCACCTTGACTTCCTCTCCATATGAAAAATCTATGTGTTCATTTTTTAAGTCCTTCTTTTTTCGTTTTAATGCTGTCATCTTTTACATATTGACATCTCTGTTTCCCTATTTTCAGTGTTTTAGTGAATTCCCTATCTGGGTTGATATCTGTTTGCTTTGTCCTGTGTTCTAGTCTTCGGTTGTTATCTGATGTTAAGTTTTTCTTACCGGAGGACTCCTTTTAGTATTTCCTGTAATTTTGATTTGGTTTTTGCATATTCCCTAAACTTCTGTTTGTCTGAAAATGCCCTAATTTTGCCATCATATTTGAGAGACAGTTTTGCTGGATATATAATTCTTGGCTGGCAGTTTTTTTCCTTCAAGGCTTTATACATGTCATCCCATTGCCTTCTTGCCTGCATAGTTTCTGCTGAGTAGTCCGAGCTTAGTCTTACTGACTTTTCTTTGTAGATGACTTTTCCTTTATCCCTAGCTGTTCTTAAAATTCTCTCTTTATCTTTGGTTTTAGCAAGTTTGATTATAATATGTCTTTGTGACTTTCTTTTGGGATCTACCTTGTGTAGGGTTCAATAAGCATCTTGGATAGATATCTTCACATCTTTCATGATATCAGGGAAGTTTTCTTCCAACAAATCTTCAACAATTCTCTCTGTATTTTCTATTATCTCTCCCATTCTGGTACTCCAATCACTCGAAGGTTATTCCTCTTTATAGAATTCCACCTAATTCTTAGGGTTTCTTCATTTTTTAAAATCCTTCTATCTGACTTTTCCTCAAATAAGTTAGTGTCAAGTGCTTTATCTTCAATCTCACTAATTCTGACTTACATTGCCTCAATTCTGTTCCTATGACTTTCTATTGAGTTGTCTAATTCTCAAATTTTATTGTTAATCTTCTGGATTTCTGATTGCTGTCTCTATATGGATTCTTGCAGCCTGTTAAATTTGTCATTATGCTCTTCTCTAATCTTTTTAAGTTCCTCTACTGTGTGTTCTGCGTTTTGCCTAATTTCCTTCCTGATATCTTGAAGACTTCTGTATATTAATCTTTTGTATTCTGCCTCTGGTAATTCCAAGAAATTTTCTTCCTCTGGAAAATTTCTAGATTCTTTATTCTGGGAGGTTGCTGAAGCCATCATGGTCTGCCTCTGGGAGATTGCTGAAGCCATCATGGTCTGCCTCTTTATGTGATTTGATATTGACTGTTGTCTCTGAGCTATCAATATGTTATTACATTTATTTATTTTATGTTTGCTTACTGTGTCCTAGCTTCTTGTTTTGTGTTGATATGCTCCAATAGGCTGCTCGTGTTAGCTAGTTTTATTACTGGCACCTTCAAAGTTCTAATGTCCTATCACCAGGTGGTTAGATCTGTTACTAGGTATGTGAGTCCAGGAGTCTGCCCACTTCTCTGGTATGGATTCAGCTCAGGTGTCCGGGTAGACCTCCACCAAGTGTGTGGTGCAGGCTCTCACCTACAGTCCTAGACAGGAATGGGTGATTGGTGTAGGCACAGGCATCTGGCTGCAGCAGGGGGACACACTCTGAGCAAGGAAGGAGCTGATGGCTACCCCTGAGTGTCCAGAAAGAAAGCGTGTCCCTGTTCCCTAGAGCATGTAGGTGGGTGGGTTTTGCCGCCGGACTATGAGTACCCAGTGCTGTTGGCCGTAAGGACTGGGGGGCATCTCTTATTCTTGGGCCCCTATTGCAGGTGGCTAGGTGGCGTGGGGGAAGCCACCAGTCCTCAGCCCCTGATGTGGGTAGGTGAAGACCTTGCATAACTGGCAGAGCAGTGTCATATGTCACGAACCTGCCACTTCACAGTTGAAACAGTTGAAGTTAGACTTCAGGTATATACCCTGTTGTACTGCAGAAATGAGGTCCTATGCTGTTGAAATGGTCCCCCACAAGTCTACGCAGGGGGAAAGGCACTCAAAGTCTGTGGATCTCTTATGCCTCTGCCTAGGCAAAGGAGCTGTGCCTACCCTGACTTTCTGGCTTAGTTGAGCCGGCAGATTATTTTTCCCCCATTTGTTAATTTGTTCCCTCTCCAAGGCAGGGAGAATGGCTCAGAGTGTGTGACGGCTCCAACTCCCGGCCCAGGGGACTCAGCAATTGCTGAGGCCATTCTGAACCCAGTGCAGAGCAGGGAGCAGGGAGGTAAATGGGAGAGATTTTTCCCTAAGGGGGATGTTTTTGATCCGCACAGTAAGCAAGATGCAAATACTTATGTTTTGCTAGTCAAGGGCTGCTTCTCACTGGTTCTGGATGGCTGAGTAGACTCTGTGTCACTGGGTCTCTCCCAGTGTGGAAAATGCCTCCCAAGCACCGCTGCTTGCCTGCCTCACCACTACCCCTGAGCTGATCTGGGCTGAAGGGCTCTGGTTCCCACCCTGTCAGGTCTGGCAACTCCTCGCTGCTTCCGAACTGTCTCTCCCTCCCCCGCCAGTAATTCCGATTCCTTAACTTTTCCTTTGATGTTCAGGGCTCCTAGATTGTCATATATAATCAATTCACTTGTTTTTTCAGGTCTTTGTTATAAGAGGGACCACTGGAAGTGTCTGACTACTCAGCCATCTTGGATCCACCTCTACTATTTGCAATCTTGATTATTCTTTTAAAAATATGTGATATATATATATTGTATATGTGTCTGTATATACTATATATTACTATATGTATTAGTATGCCTATTAATTCTCACAGTAACCCTATGTGGTAAATAATATTCTTGTTCTTGTTTTACATTTAAGGAGCCTCAGGACCACCAGGCTCTTATTTGTTCAGGGTTACAGCTTAAAGTGATGAGGTCAGATTCTTACTGAGGAAGTTTAAGCCCAGACTTCACAAATTAAGTGAGAAAGAACTGAAAAGATGATAATCTATTGTATTTGTTCTTCTTATCCTTCCATATGCCCTCTGTCCCTATTAAGCAAATTTACCTAGAAGAGTGGTTCTAAACAGCCCAGACTTTTTCACCGTAGTGTACATTTGTAGGCAGCATATGCCTAGAGACAATTTGGTTTTTTTTTTGTGTGTGTGTGTGTTATTGGCACCTAGTGGGTAGAGGCCAGATATACTGCTAAACATCCTACAATACACAGGACAGCCACTACAACAAAGAATTTGTCAGTGCAAAATGTCATTAGTGCCAAGGTTGAGAAATCCTGAGTGGTGGAAACTGTTAACGTGCTCAGCTGCTGAATGAAAGGTTGGAGGTTTGAGTACACACAGAGTCCACCTTGGAAGAAAGTCCTGGCAATCTATTTCTGACAAATCAGTCATTGAAATTCTTCATAGAGCACAGTTCTACTTTCATACGCATGGGATCACCATTAATCTGAATTGACTTGAAGGCAACTGGTAGAGTATCCCTGGGAGCTTTTACAAAGCATGAAAACCAGGTATACACTGCACATTCTTCCTTTTATGCAAATGACAGTGGTTTGATTGACTTTACTTTTCCCTTATTCCAAAACAACCAAAAAAAAAAAAAATCCTCCCACCATTTCTACTGTTTTTCAGTACTTTAATTAGAAGCCAATATGTTAGGATTTTTTTTTCCTATAAAATATAAATAGGTTGATGATGACAGTGACTGACGATCAATACATCTGTGAAATTTTAGACCAAAAGTTATCTTTGTTCTCAATGCTCTTACTATGCTATTGATGTTTGTTAAAGTAAATATCCAGACTTCACTTATTTATCAAAATTTAGTTAATCTATACTACAATCAAACATTTATCTATCTTAATTTCCAATCCCTTTAGATGTAGTCTTCTGTCATCAAGAACAAGTTTCTGACTGCTGTGAAATTCAGTTTACCTCTTCAAATAGTTTGAGCACAATTGTCATTTAGTAAAGTAAACATGGCTCCATTATTTCTTAATGTCTTCCTTTACAAGTATAAGATTAGACTACATCTCCAAAACTCCCATTGGGCAGCACTTAAGAAGTGAGTAATATTTCTGTCTGCCTAAGTCAAGTAATCCCAAATGTAAGTAATTTACAGGGAGGCATTGGGGACTGTTACAATAAACATATTGCAGTATGTCACTGGAAATCAGCATCTCCCCACATGTTTGATAAACAGCCAGATGGAAGATTTTATCACATTTATTTAATCTGAAATACACATGGTAATTACACTGGACCTTTGATTCAAGGCCTTATTAGTATCTCAAGAGAAGTTAGGAAATGAGTTTGTCAGCTGAAAACTGATGTACTCATGACCCTCTGGGTAGAATTTGCATCTACCACTGCCTAGATTAGAGTATTACTCTAAATGACATTGTACCTCAAGAAAGCAAGGTAAGATAAAAGCTTCCTTAATCTGTATAAAAAGAGAAAGAGGCTCTGATCAGTCCCAAATATTGCTTATTCTTTTCAGAATTTTCAGTTTAGGAAAATGCTGAACAGCAGCACTATTTGATGTGGATGAGTAAAGCTTGGTTATTCACCCTCTCTATTTTTATAGGAGCCCTGCTTGTGCAATGGTTAAAGCCTGAGCTATTAACCAAAAGGTGGGTGGTTTGAGCCACTTCTCAGGAAAAAAGACCAGGCAACCTGCTCCCGTAGAGATTACTCATTGCCATTGAGTCAATTCTAACTCAAAATGACCGTATAGGACAGAGTAGAACTGCCCCCACAGGATTTCCAAGGCTGTAAATCTTTAAGAAAGCAGACTTTCACATCTTTCTCCCGCAGAGCTGCTGGCGGGTTCAAACAACCCACCTTTTAGTTAGCAGTCGAACCCTTAACCACTGCGCTGCCAGGGCTTCTTCCTGCAAAGATTCCAAAAACCAAAATCCAAACCATTGCTGTCCAGTTGATTCTGACTAAAGCAACCTAGGAACCCTATGGGGTAGTTCTACTCTGTCCTGTAGGATTGCTATGAATCGGAATCGACTCATTGGCACACAACAACAACACATTTTTACATAAGTACTAAAACACGAATAAGCAAGACTGAACCATGTCAAAAACTCATTGCATTCTAGTAGATTCTGACTCATAGCAACCTTATAGGACAAAGTAGAATTGACCCATAGGGATTCCAAGGCTGCAAATGATTATAGAAGCAGACTGCCACATCTTTCTCCCTCAGAGTGGCTGGTGGGCTCCAACCACTGACCTTTCATTTAGCAGCCAAGCTTTTAACCACTGTGCCACCAGGGCTCTTGAACTGTATTAGTATTTATATGAAAAAAAAAAAAATTGAAATAGTATGTCTAGTAGAGGAAGGGTATCAGTGGTGAATGGGGTAATGGAAGACTTCAATTTAATGTTACACATTTCATTAACATTTGAAATTTATGTTATGTCATTTTACTTTCAAAGTTTGAAAATAAATTTTATGTATGTATATATATATATATACACATACATACATATATATATATATATGTATCTCCAACACAAAAAAAAGAGGAGAAAGATTCACAGAAAATGTGTCATTTTCTAATATATTGTTGTTTTTCAAGGGGAAAATGTAATTAAGTCTTTGAGATACATAAAGCATGCTATTACTAAATAAAGAAAAATAGTAAGTTTTCTATTAATACAGGATGGCATAAGTAATGAGAAATAGTCAATTAAATCACATACACTTTCTGAAATGACTTCAAAATTTTTATTGCTTGATCAGAAACTCTATTAATGGCTATTACGGTTGTCCTAATAAACTTGCATGGGATTTTTTATTCTAATTAAAATGCTAATTAAAAGTATAAAATTATCCTAGCAATAATTTATCTCTTTTTTAACATTAAGCCAATATGGTATATAATACAACCATTTTGTAGTTATCCCACATCTTAGTTGAGAATGCCTTTAAGTTTGGTGACCTCTGAACTTCCATTGACTGACTACTATCCTCTCAAATGACCGTTAGGGTGGACTGGAAAGCATCAGTTATGTATACAAGGCTAGCACATATTAAGCATCTTCTCTGTGCTAGGCACCATGCTAAGAACTTTCTATGTAAGATCCCATTTCATTTTTACAACAATTCTATAAGGTAGCTAATCAGTAAAGACAGCATTTTAGAGAAAAGTAAACCGAGACTCAGTGAGATTGAAGTAAGTACTTCCAGGTCACTCAATTCATACTGGCTGAGTCCAGTTTAAGCATTTCTGACTGTAAGAGATCTAACTGAGACTGTGATTTATTTATAGTCAGTCTTCCATTTTTATGGCAATTTTTTTTCCAAAAAGGAAAATTTTACATTCTTCTTTGGTAAAGAACTATTTTAAGCCTTATTTAGTTATTCTTCTTTCTGTTTTATACTTAACAACACCAACAAAAAATCCTCACAGATAATGTAGTGCTTAAAATTCCTCTCATATAAAAGTTAACACACTCATTAAAAAAAAAAAAAGTTTGTGATTCAGTGAACAAAACGGAGAAGCAGATATTAACTGGGCTGTTGCCTTACAATATGACTTTGCAAAATAACTTTTTTTTTTGTTATCTTCTTGATGTATTATCTTGCAAGACAATTTAAACTCTTAGTAGATAGTAAATGTTAGGAAAGAGTGCAGAAAAAGTGATTTTCTGTTGAGCTGGTAGAAAAAGGAAAAGAGGAAGCTAAATAGCTCTCTACTTATTACGGAATCAGAAATAATCGTGGTAGGTTTTTAAGAATTATTATTACTACAGTAGGTTTTCAGTCCCAGTTAGACTATAAATTATTTTAGATTATTTGTTTAATGATATTTATGAAGGACACAGTCTCTTCCTCTAAATTGTATCTGTATTATTCAGGTAGACAAAAGATATAAGGCTCTATCATTAAAATTATGGGATATTCTTAGGTATTAAGCACCACTTTGAAAATGTTTTAGAATTCTACGTTTATGTTCATAAAACATAGTTTAGAATATAGAGTATTTTAATTTTGTCATTTAACACTTCCTTCAGCTTAATTTAAACTGACATAGTTAATTCATCTTACAGCTTTCTATAAAATCTTCTAATTTGTATCCTTGGCCTACGAAGTGGTACGTAATAATTGTTAAAATGAATAAATATATTTTATGCATAACAGGAATTTAGGCCCAAAGCTTTCCAACGATGATGTAGGACAAAATTCTACATATAATCATACTCTGTATTAACTTGTAAGGGCAGAGTTATTTTATAGACATATCTGCCACTCATTAATATTTAAGTCAATTTCCTCTGAAGAATTTGTTACAGGCTTAGTTAGTTGTATTTTGCAAACTTATTTCTCAAATTAAAAAAAACACAGTCCATTAATTCCTGAAGTATGCAAATTTACTGCATGTTTAAATCATTGTCATAATTTGAGCAAGGTGTGTATTATAAACCTTTTTCTTTTTAGTTGTCCTGGGAACACTGGAAGGTATTTTACACTCACAAATGGCATACAGAACTACTTTTGCTAGTATAACCATTGTCTAGATCCTTAGACTGACTACCTGAACATTAAATTCTGAGTGATATTGAAGATATAGCAGCTCCTGACAGACATTCAATGCATCAGTTATGTTCAGTGATGTCAGATCTCCAAGAGTCAACTACACTGGAGTTTTATACTAATATTTTCCTCAGAGTTCATGTTATAAGAAATCGCTAAATATGATACAGCCTTCCTCAAAAATTCTTTCTATAGTTAGGTAAGTAAATATGCTTGACAGATCCAAGAATAATTAGTGGCATTCTGAATTGCTTTTTACAATATGCTATTTGAGATATCCTAGTGTCTCTGTTGGAGCTCTGGTGGTGCAGTGGTTAAGCATTCATTCAGCTGCTAACCAAAACGTCGGCAGTTCGAATCCACCAGCTCATCCTTGGAAACCCTATGGAGCAGTTCTACTCTGTCCTGTAGAGTCACTGTTAGTCAGAATTGACTCAACTGCAATGGATTTTTGTTTGGTTTAATGTCTTTATTATAACTCACCAATTAAATCAAGAGAAAACATTTTACTTGCATGTCAAGTATTTGAACACTAACATCTTTTCCTACAAAGATACCATTATCTTTTGGATCCCAATAATTTTTTGGTGTGTGTGTGAAGATTCTAGTTACCATTTACAGCTTTAGCCATTTTGGAACATACATTGTGGATTATGGGATGAGGAGGAAATTCAGTGATGCCTGGACTTTGACTCTTCTCTTCTATGCTCTTCATGGAATGGTCTCAGAAAGGAACCAACGCAGAGAGAGCACAGAATCTCAGGAAAGGAATCCTGTCTGAAACCTGGGAAAGTCATTCACAAGAACATTAGTGGTCAGGCATTCATAAGTTAACCAATTACTTTTAATACACATTAATTTGTGTATATTCTCTTGATAGTGCTTTTCCTGCAATGGAAATCCTTTTATGCAATCTAATTCAGCTTGGGTCAATTTTTGTTTTCAGTTTGGAGTTTGGTATCTTTAATTTAATATTTATTATACATTATACTAAAAGAGTATGAAAATGATAACCAGATGCTACCAAACGGTAATGCTTTGTATATTTAATAAAGTGATCAGAATATTTCTTTTAATAAATGTTAACTATTACTGCTACCATTATCTTTTATGAGACAACCATTGTACTAAGACCTTTATATGTATTGCATTATCTGATCCACACAAAAGATCTTTATGGCACATAATACTTCTATCTTTTTTTAAGTATGCTACAACTGAGACAGGTTAAGTAGCATATTGGCCACAAAGCTAGAGTATAAAGGATCAAAAAGGAGAGATTTATTTTCTATTTGAACATAATTTAGTAGTGGAGAAACTAATAGACTATAATTTTTGAAAGCTTAAGATTTTAGTATTGAAAACATGGACAAATCTTTCCTACTGGTATTTGGGGCCGTCTCCTAATGGTGTGTAGACAGGATATATACATTATATATTATGAATATGTTCATTATTTTAATTGAGGAACAGATTCAGTTACCATTCTTAGTGGTTTTAAAACATCTATAAATATAGTTAATATGACTATTTTAATTATTACCAGAATAATAAATTTAAAAAGTTTGATGTAATTTGTGTGACTATGTTGACTAGCCACACAGTATACATTTCAGAAATGAATGGTTTTAAGGAAAAATTTTAGTAGCAAAAACAATGAATATAATCTAACTGATGATCATTCCCCACAGATTCAATTTTTTTCTTTCATTACATTTATTTTTGCTTATAGATATATATTATAAACACTTGGTATAGACAAAACATTTTAGAATACTGTAGGATACTATAAATATTATTTATTATAATACTACCAATTTATTTTTATTACATTTCTAAGTATTTTAAAAAAGAAATCATCTTTATTGCTGTATCCTGTGACAGCATACTTAATTCAATTAAAATTAGGTCATGCATTTTGTTTTTGATTTGTTTAAGAAGAAATGTGCTTAAAAACGATTTTTTAACTCTCTTCGCAGAAATTATTGCATACAATTTGTGTGACCTCTTTTCATCTTAAAAACACTTTAATACATCTTTTTAGATTTGTATGGAATATGTTGCCAAAATAGACATATTGCAATGTCATACACTAGCCATTTGTCTTTCTTTTTTTTATTTAAAAAAAAAATTTTTTTATTGTACTTTAGGTGAAGGTTTATAGAACCAAAAGTTTCTCATTACACAGTCAGTACGCATATTGTTTTATGACATTGGTTAACAAACCCACAACATGTCAATACTCTCCCTTCTCGACCTTGGAGGACCTTTTTTCTTTTTTGGTGAAAATATACACAGCCAAAGACACACCATTTCAAAAATTTCTACCTTTCCAATTCAATGACATCGATTGCGATCTTCCAGTTGTGCTCCTATTCTCACTATCTGTTTCCGAATTATTCCATCACCATTATCTTCAACTCACTGCCCCCTAGGCTTCCCATCAAACCTTTTGAGTTGCTGTTGTCAATTTGATCTCACATAGATAATTCTTTTTTTTTTTTTTTTGTACTTTAAATGAAGGTTTACAGAACAGAATAGTTTCTAATTAATCAGTTAGTACACATATTTCCCTATGACAACGGTTAACAACCCCACAACATGTCTACACCGTCCTTTCTCAACCTTGGGTTCCCTATCACCAGCTTTCCTGTCCTCTCTTGCCTTCTAGTCCTTGTTCCTGGACTGCTGTGCCTCATTGGTCCTGTTTTGTTTTATGGGGCTGTCCAATCCCCGGCTGAATGGTGAACCTCGGGAGTGACTTCACCACTGAGCTAAAAAGGTGTCCGAGGTGTCTTTCTTCTTAATGGTTGTTCCCATTTATCCACTTATGTATGTAGGCTGAGACCATGGATGTGCAAAGAGTTAGGTATTGTTGACGTTGAAGGCAGAACAGTTCTTAGCTGGAAAGACATGAGGCAGCAGAATAAAAACTACCAATTTCTAGAGATCACATAAAAGTAAAAGAAATGGGGAACTGCAGAATGAATGATTATATTCTCCTGATAAAAACAACATACAACTGCAAAACATGGGCTTATTTATAGTCTCTAACCTTTAAAAGCTCATTCTTTTATGGACATAGTATATAATGAACATCTATTATGTGTGATTTATATGGACATGTTGCACATAAACTGATTTTAACAATAACCCTTTAAGGAGGGCAGAGAGCAGGTATATATCCCCATTATGGTTGGAAACTGAAACTCTAAGAAGGTCCAACTGAAATGAACTTGGCTCTTAAACTTTTATGTCAGATACCATTTCAAACATTCTCTCATCTTAAAGAGAGACTGCTTTCTACGTTGTGTTCTTGATGTAGAATATAGTTGGCTTTTCCAAGCAATAACTCTCCCCATGGTTACTCAAAAAAATATACCTCTTTCTTCCTTTGATCACCTAGATGACCTTAAAAATCATTTCTTTCTTTCATCTTCCCTCTATTGTCACACAGGTAATCTCCTTCTTGGAAGTTCTGTCCACATTTGGATGTCCATACTAAAGGAGGTGAAGATTTTGTGAAGGGACCTTGGTCCTAGTACCTATACTAGTCTGCTGGTTGAGAGTCCTCTCTAGAGTTGTTCAAATTTTTCGTGGCTGAAAAAAACTTCTCACTCAAAGCAGTCAAGGAAAAACTAGCCTGAGTTCATCAGAGAGAAAGATCAGCGAAATAAAGGAAATTGTGCTAGCATCTACTTTTTTCCAAAAAATAAGAACATCATTTTCAAAGAAATTTTTCACTTAAATCTTTGTTCTCAAGGACAAGAAGAGTACCTGATTCAAATATATTTTTTTGTTTGTGTCCAACACTTTATTAAACATTTATAAATACAAGTTAGGAAAGTCAAAGATTATGTAATTAGGGAATCTATAAATCATGAAAACTGATGAGCAGATCCTGAGACGGACAATTCTCAGAATCTGTAGCCCAAAGCAAAGTAGTGTAAGATGCAGCAACACTTTACTTCAGCAACTCTGCCTTCACTTGCTGGAATATTTTATAAATTGTTTTTATCTCTAAGCCAAACAACCTCAAAAACAAGCAAATGAAAAAACAGCAATAACAAGAACAATGAACATAGTGATTTTATAATTAGTGTCAAAATCTTTAGGTATAGAAAGTGTATGTGTTATTACATATAGAAACATGGGAAGACATTTGTTTATTAACATGATGTAGAAACAAATTTATGTTACAATAAATACATTTGAGAGTAAGGGCTAAGTGTTGTGCTTGCTAGGGATTTTTAAAAACCTATGATTGAAAATCTGTTGTGTGAAGTAGCCTTTATTTATAACTCATAGATTTAGAGTCCCTATACACAGTGTTCTGTAGTTCAAATGATGTGTAAATCATTGTACAGACACCAAGAGCAATATACTTTCTTTTTTTTTTTTATTCTTTAGAGGCTGTTCTTAAGTATTTTTCTTTTGTCAGAAACAGTAATTGTACATAAAATTAAACGATAATAGATGACCCTTAGGTGAATGTAATGTTGTATTTCTCTCTAGGGATATTGCTGATGTCGTATACTGCCAAAGGACAGTGTATTTCTCTCCATAAATTATGTATAAGTATTTCTAATGTTTTACTATAGCAACACTCTTTTTGAAGCTTTAAACTGTTTTAAGAAGGAAAAGTAGCCCATTTAGTACATAAAAATAAATCAAACTTAATGTTAAAATCAAATCATCCAAATTGTTAATTAAGTACAAATATAGATGAG
The DNA here is from genome assembly GCF_000243295.1 of Trichechus manatus latirostris. Lineage (NCBI taxonomy): Eukaryota > Metazoa > Chordata > Mammalia > Sirenia > Trichechidae > Trichechus > Trichechus manatus. Next base: position 5,074,112 of record NW_004443948.1, on the reverse strand, counting down.
TCATTTTACTCAGCCCTAATTTTCAAAATGGAGTAACAGTATTTTTATATTTAAACAAATAATATAATATCACGAAGGGGCAGGAACAACATTGCTCAGCACTGCAAATTGGTCTCCAAACATCCAAGCTTTCTCTGAAATTCAGCATATTTAACATTTCCATTGACTCAGTCAATTTACTTGGTTTCAAGAACTGTGTAAAAATGCAGTTGTAGCTACAAGCGTAAGACACAACCTCTATCTTCAAGGGAAGTTATTCCTTTGGGGAAGATAAAACTAAAGCAAGGGAATTAAGCCATGAGGAAAATTTCAATTAAACAATCAAGGGATAATTGTCACGGAGAGACTGATTACTGTTGTTTGGATTTTGCAATCACAGAACGGAAGAAGGACTTCTTTTAGGATGAAGAAGCAGCGCTACCAGGAGGTCATTTAGCATGGATGGGCATTGAATTCCTCAGCATGTGAGAAGAAAAGAAAATAGAATTATGTGAAAAGATAGAACTCTAGAAATTACCTCAACCAGCTCTTGTTCTCAGAATTGGAGTCATTTGAGCCATCCTAAAAACTTATTTTCATAATTCTTTTTAAAGCCTTACAAAGATTATTACAAAACCTGCTTAGGCAAGCTGCCTTATGGTTTATCAATCTTTATATTAATAAATGCAGTTTTCTGAGTCAACACTTTACATGCATTGAATAAAATGAGCCATTTATAACATAAATACTCAATAAATTATTCTCTCATTTAATCCTCAAACATCAGCCTACACCAGATTCTTTTTCATCCAATTTCATATTATGAAAATATTCCTCCATTAATATTTTTCCCCATCTCTCCACTATTTGGACACTTGAAGTGCTTCTAAGTACCACATAGAATAAATTAAAATTCATAAACAAGTATTTTAAGAGATTGAGAAAAATAAACTTAGTATCTTCCATTTGGCCTTTTATATTTTTCCACTTTTTACATATAATTAACTTTTATACAGGACTTACTGTGTCAGACATTTTACTAAGCCTTTTTATACATTAATACATATAATCTTAGTAACAACCCTAGGAAGTAGGAAGTATTATCTTGTTCATTGTAAAAATGAGAAGGTTAAAAAATTTGCACAAAGCCACAAAGAGAGTGGCAAGTGGTTTACGAATCGGTATAAACAACTTGTCAATCCAGGCCTTTGTGAGTCACTTCTTCCATTTTACTGATTTTTCTGCTTCTATCACTTTCCTTCTTTCTATCTACATAACACAATATAGCTTCATTACAACTGATTCCATCTGATGCTGTTGATATATGAAATATTGGGGTGCGATTGTATAGACAGCAAGAGTTTGCAGAAGTAACTCAAAATAACACCTAATACAAAGCACAGCCCAATGACTGGTCACTCACTAAAAGAGAGATTAGAATGTGTAGTCTTAGGGTTCCTATTTGTCTTCAGATCATTGGCTGGAGATGAATATGGATAACAAAGACTTCCCCAAATCCATTTTCCATTGCTTTACCTTTTCACATTATTCAAATGAGATAGTACATGAAAAAGATCATACTACAATTTCTTATTAAAAGTTCTACTTTCCAAAGTCTTAAATATACTATATAAACACACTCCCAGCAAAGAGTTAGGGAATTGACTAGAAATGCTAAATATCCTTTGACTTTGCTGTAGACAACTATCTATCGAGAAAATAAAGTTGAAAAGTCATCCATGCTTCTGTTTCTAAAAGTGATAATTCCAGCTTTTCAGCTTATTCCTTTGGGTTTAATTTTATAATCTTTGAACCATTTTATTGTTAAACTGAAATTTCTCCAAGAGTTTTCCAATAATTTCCTAAAATCATAAACTCCAAAATGGACATAGGCCACTAATAAGCATGATCAAGTGGTTTTTATTATGCATTCCAATATCATATTTTGTCAAATTTATTCTAGTCTACTCTTGATCCATTTAACTCTTGCCCTCCACCACTCTGATGGTTGTTGCTGCAGAACTATGCTTAACTACACACTGCTGTTGAGTCGATTCTGACTCATAGCGACCCTATAAGACGGAGTAGAACTGCCCCATAGGATTTCCAAGGAGCAGCTGGTGGATTCCAAGTGCCAAACTTCTGGTTAGCAGCCAAGCTCTTAACCAACTAGTGACTCTTAAATAAGAGGCACTTACTTCTCTTCACTAATTATTCTTCTTTTATTTATTCCATCTTTATCTTTTTCCATTTTCTAAAATTGACTGTGAATTCTATTTGTAGCTCTGTTAAGCATTTTCCTCAACTTGATAGTAACCTCAAACTTTATTAGCACGTCTGTAGTTTAATTCACTACTCAATTTTTTTTCCTGAATTAAAGCTGGACTATAGATAATGAATCTTGAACTCTGAACCATGGAATTTTAAAGTCTTATACTGAATTTTTATTAGATTTTAGTAAGAAAATAGTTTAAACTTATCGTAAACCTTACTAATACATAAATGAGCATACAAACTGGACTACATGTACCTGGAGTTTTATAAATTTTTAAAATTATACTTGATATTTCAAATTTGACTTTGAAAAACTATTTTATATACATTTGGAATCACTTTCTTTTTATGACATTAGTCATGGGAAACCAAAAATCAAACCCATTGCCATCTAGTCAATTCTGACTCATAGTGACCCTATAGGATAGAGTAGCACTGCCTGTTGCCTGATTAGGGTCTGTGCCCTGGAGCAGTCAAGCCAATGAAACATATTCCAAGTTAGAAAGAGTGAGGTTTATTTAGGAGGTGTCCACCAACAGGGATCTGACAGCAATGCAGGCTGTCTCAATGGAGTCCCAAAAGGCATTTTTACGCTAGAGCTTACATACTATGTTTACAAGAGTTAGAAGTGCCTTTTGACACATCACCCACAGAGGGCTGGAAGAGTTACACTTTATAACTACAAGAGACTCTTTATCAGACGAAAAAGATACATTCCAGACATCTCCTTATCAGGCTAAAGATTTACAGACCAGACATCTGGGCTTTAATCTCCACGTGGTGGTTCGTAAGTCACAGGTGGCCTGACAAAACAAAACAAAGTCACTAACGAACGTATGCGGAAAGGAGAAGGCAGGCAAAAAAGGAGAAAAAAAACTTACAGGTTTGTCATGGTGTTAGTTATGTCAAGCTCTCAGTCACCCATTTTGAAAAGGAGGAAACTTGCTTTGGAGTGTTAGGGTCACATGCCCCATAGTGTTTCCAAGGAGCAGCTGGTGGATTCAATCTGCAAACTTTTTGTTTAGCAGCTGTAGCTCTTAACCACTGTGCCACCAGGGCAATGTTTCTGTGTGGGAAAAGGATGAAAAAGTATTTGGTGATCAGAAAGGTATGGTGGGGCAGAGATATCTACCCCTCCCCTTTCTTCTAGTGCAGAGAGCTAAGTTATATTTTCCAGCTTCCTGAGCAGTTGGAGATAACCATGTGACTTGCGTTCTAGACAATGAATTTAGGTCTAGTCAATAAACACCTCCCAATGAAACTAATTTAAAAAAATATTTTAAATAAAATGATTATTTATTTCACTTTGTACCTTCTATTTTACTATTTAAAACTACAGTCATATTAATAAAATATTTATAATAAAAACATTCTTAATGCTTGGATGAAAAAGTATAGCAATTATACTTTCTGCACTCTGTGATTCTAGAAAGTTGATGACTATTTCTTTATATTAGACTTTGTACTTCTTGCCTTAAAGAAAAAAAAAGTGATAGACTAAGACATCTGATGATAGAAATCCTCAACAATGATTTCAGAGATAGAATTACATAACAGGATTTCTTCATATTAAAATTTTAAATATGACTAAGTTTATTTTTCACTCTCCTGAATATCAGAAATTACTGACTCTAAATATTATTATTTGACATAATTTTTTTTGAATCCTTTGTTAAAAGTCAAATAACTCTAACAGGAAGATGTTGCACTCAGATAATTTTAATTTTACAATATTCTTTGTGTTTTGTGCATATTTAAGTAAGAGAAATTGCTCTAACTCTTTGCCAAAACTATTGGAAATTACTCACTTCAGTGTTAACCAGATAATTCCAGCAAATCATAGGCTAACGTTTGAGAAGATTGATTGTTTGTAAGGAAACGTGATGTGCTTATCTGAATAGTAATGCAGACTGAGCTATCTGTAGAGAAACTTTAGAAGGCTGCACTTCATTTTCTATTGCTATGACAGAAGGAGAAGGATAAGAGAAGGGGATCTATGAGGGATTCCCACTGAGAATTACCCATTTAAATTATGTGCTATCCCTGTATTTTTCAGAAAATGGATATCTGATCCTTAATCCAGTTACTTGTTTTTGGGTAAAATAAAAAGCATACTCAAAATATTTATCTTTGTTTTAAATTAATTGTCCAGTAGTCATGTAAAGTAGTTTTCTCTACATCCATATTAGCTTTGACAGCTTTAAAAATCCAAGGATTATATGTTGATTTATTTTGTTGATTAGATGAATGATAAATATTGAAGTATTTTCCTCATGGATGATAAAATTATCTGTAGAACATTCATGATGAAGGTCAAATAAATGTGATATGAATTACTCTCTCAAAGTCTATAAGTGCACCTGAAATCAAGTGAAAATATAGATGCATGATGAACATAATAAATGTAAATTGAGCTAAAATAAATTATACCAGTTGCCTTAAATATTAAAAAAATAAATAAAAAGAAAAGGAAATAAAGAAAGAAGGAAGGAAGGGAGGAAGGAAGGGAGGGAGGGAATAAAGAGCAGACTACATATAATCTGAAATGCTACTATAAAAGTGAAAATTACAGACAAAAATATACTAAGTAAATCAATAAAAATCTGCCACCAGTAATGCTCTACATACAAAGCCATTCCATCCCTCTGGACAGATGTCATAGGACCCATATTTCAGTTTCTGTAGCTGTGATCTAGCTACCTGCACCTGGATTGATCTGCAGCATTAGGGCTGAACAAGAATAAATACCAACATCAGAACAGAGAACTCCTCTTCAAAATATCTCATAAATAAGAGTGAAAATAAGAAAGAAAGAAAAATAAACAAGAACGTGTAAATAGAAAAAAAAAAAGCCAGAAAATAAATCCAGTCTGCATGCAATGAATGAAAAATGATTGCAATAAAGGAAGTAATGTACGTTTGCCAAGGAAAAACATTTTCCCAGATGTTTCAATAAATTTATTTTAGTGAAATGAGGAAAGCATTAAAAAGGTACTATTTTTATTGTCAATGAAATAAAAAGGCTCAAACATCTGTTAAATAAGAGCAGACTCAGATTAAATAGAGAGTATAGGTAAACCAAAATCATAATAGATAACAAAATCCTTCCGGAAGAAGAAAGAAGGAGCATCTGTGTTAAAAAAAATCAAACCAGCAAAGCAGAACATGAACTTGGGAAATATAACTAGAACAAAATGTAAGTTAGTAAAATGATTATAAAAGTAGGAAAGAAGGGATGATATATGTGCAACATAAAATATGGGGGCTCCTACCAGTGCATAATTGGATTTTCCAGGGAAGAAAATATAAAAAAGAATAATTGTTAATTGAATATAAAGTAGAAAGAGAATTTATAAGCTAAAAACAAATGAACCAACCCTGATTTTAATAAAAGAGTATGTTTGCAGATGGAGCAAAATTCTGACTAAAGACAAACTCCAGGTAAAATATCAAAACACAAGGAAGGGAAAAACTAAAGAATTAAAAAGGCAATAATGAAGAAAAAGCAGGCCACTTAAAAAGGAATAAAAAGCAAATTCCAAATGAATTCAGATTTACTCTGGGGAGAAGGCAAGTCAAACTAACAAATAAAACACTCAGATAAGATGTTCTGAGTTCTTAAGTGAAAAATATAAAAACCAAGTATTGTTTAAACAGTTGAGTGTTTATTCACAACAAAATGATTCTTAGGTTTTCAAGATTCAAGGATGCTGTTATCAGTGAACTGTCCTTTCTTAAAAGACAAGTTAAGATGCATGCTCAATATCTTCACGGGCTGAATATATTTAATATCAAATTTTGCATAAATAAGAACTGGTGAAAGCAACTATATGTATTGAGTTGAGTAATCAGACTGACCACTGTCAAAATGACCAACCACTGTCAAAAAGAGGATCATGGCTAATCAATATAGAGTTTTTTTTTACAATCGGTGGTATCAGAATCAAGATGATATTGTGATTGTCATTATTGTTCAAAATTACTAGCTGGTGCAGTTAGGAAGAAAAGATACAGGCATCAATATTAGAAATAAAATCCTTAAGAGAACAATTGAAGCACTAGTGAAACTAGTAGGAAGATTAAAAAGTTTGATTGTCTGGAAATAAAAATACATAAATAATAAACAAATATTAGATGTAATGTTTTATAAAATAAAATTCAAAAGAAAAAAATGTATGGAAGTGAAAAAAAGAAGGAAAGAAGGCAGAAAATATAATGAAAAAATAACAGCTTTTAAAAATATTTTTAAAAGATTAATATTAAAATATTTTAAATGAAAAATAAAATTAATAAACATGTAGTTCATATAAAAAAACTGCACAACCTACTAAAAGACAGGAAAGATTAGAATAATTGAAGAATCATGCAATATTCCTGGAAAATGCACTATATAAAACAAAATGTATCTAGTACAATCTCAGTAAATATTCTGTTACGTTTTTGCTTCTTATGTAATTATTCTGAACTCAATTGAGACTTTCCCTACAAGTCAAAAAAGGATTTCTAAAACTATAACACTGGTGTAGGTCTGGGCAGACAGATCAGTCATATAGACTAGAATGTACACACAAACTATATAGACGTTTATCTTAGGATAAGGGACATAAAAATTTATTGATGAAAGAATAAGAAACAGGGGTATACTTTATAGTTATCCTAAAATCATAGACCAAAGTTCATTTTAGATGAATTAAAAACAATAACAATAAAAGTGTTGTATGACAATATAGGTCCATATGTGTATAAATGTTATTATTCCAAAAGCATTCCAAATCATGATCTGCAAGCCAAATATCAACACAAAGTTTGATAGATTTGATTGCATAAAATTGTAAGACTTATTTATGACTGAAAACACCACAGATGAAGATTAAAGAAAGATAAAATGTTTAAAACAAATTTTCTATAGAAAAATGGCCAAGCTATATACACGGGCATTTCAAAATTAATAAATTAATATGTCAAAAAATATATTACAAAATGTCTATATTCACTTGTAATTTAAGAAATACAAAATATTTAAATTGAGATGTCACTTTTCCATGTCAGGTTGACAAAAATGTAAAAGAATGATGATATCTGAAGTTAGTAGTATATGAGGGAAAAGAAATCCCTCAGATACAGTTAGTTGGTGGAGGACGAATTTGTAAAATCTCTCCACAATATTATCTGGCAATGTGTATCAAAAGCCAATAAGTATCTAGTCCTTGGAGAAGGACATCATGCTTGGTAAAGTAGAGGGTCAGCAAAAATAGGAAGACCCTCAATGAGATAGATTGACACAGTGGTTGCAACAATGGACTCAAACATATTAACAATTGTGAGGATGGTGCAGGACCAGGCAGTGTTTCGTTCTCTTGTCCATAGGGTCACTATAAGTCAGAACTAACTTGATGGCACCTAACAACAGCATCCAAAGTCTTTAAAAATGTTTATACCCTTTGATCTAGCAATACCACTTCTCCATATTTACCTTCAGAATTAATAAGACACGTGTAGTGATGTATGAAAAAAGTGATTTCTAAGTGCCTCGAAAGTGTGTTCTATTTTGAGTGATATTTAGCAAATACAACTATGTGTATCTGGTTACTTGAGGATTTTAAAGTGATTCAGATCAAGATTCCTTTTGCTCCATTTTTTTTAAATTACTGCCCAATGCCAGAAATTAAGAAAAACACAAGAAATATATAATAGAAAATTAAATTAACATTAGCTGCTGTAACAGATTAACCTCTTAAATCTCAGTGTTTAAAATAAAATTTTGTTTTGTTTTTTCCCCTCAAGCAGTTCAGTGCAGGTATTCTTGGATGGACAGTTATTCTAGGTGGTGACTCGGTGATCCAGAGCTTCATTTATTCTAGTGCTATCTCATCTTGAGTTTGTAGCTCCTGAAATCACCCTGGAATCCTCCCCCATAGAGCCATATGGAAGGAAAGGAGTATGAAAAAGTGGGAGGTGTTTATTGACTAGACCTAAATTCATTGTCTAGAACTCAAGTCACATGGTTATCTCCAACTGCTCAGGAAGCTGGAAAATATAACTTAGCTCTCTGCACTAGAAGAAGAGGGGGGGGGGTAGATATCTCTGCCCCACCATACCTTTCTGATCACCAAATACTTTTTCATCCTTTTCCCACACAGAAACATTGCCACTCTCTCCAAAGAGTCAACCTGAAATCTCATCAGGTCAATCCATCCAACTCAAGGTCTGGGATCCTTAGATGTGCAGGATCTTCTTTATCAGATCTGCTTGCGTTAGTCCAGGGACAAATGAACTAAAAAGACAAGTTATTGATGTGCTTATCTATCCCATACACAGTACCCAATCGTAGAACAAAGACAGGAGAAGCACGATAAATTCTCTCCTTTGAAAATAAAGGAACAATGGAAAATGCAGAAAAGTCACTAACCCATAGTAAATATGAAACCATACCAGCTGGCATTAACCATTCCCTGTGACTTGGCAATAATTGTAGTTATCTGAAAAAACTCGGAGTCTTCTCCGTTTGCTCTTTTTGTGGTTCCCAGTTCTACCCTCTGGAGAGTTGAACGTTGTCAGTCATACTCCATGGGAAGTAGGAAGTATTATCTTGCATATTGTAAAGGTGAAAAGGTAAAGAAACTTGCCCCAAATCACACAGAGGGTAGCAAGTGGTTTATGAATTAGTATAAACTATTTGTAAATTAGGACTTTGTGTGTAGAATTTTTCACTTGAAAATCTTTCCCACAAATGCAGTGCGGTTTGGGGGAATATGCTCTTCATGTGGGTAACACAGCTTTTACAGTCCACTTCTTACGTGCACCAGATTTAGGGGTCTGGAGGTTATTTGACCTTTCAAACAGATTTTTTTTTTTTTAATGTCTAGACAAGTGCTTCTTTGGCACTACAATTGTATTAAAAACTCAATTGACTCCTAATTTATTTGTCAGATTTGTGTGTCTGTAACAAAACTCAGAGTTTTTTTGAAGACGTAATTGCCAGGTGTAACTTATTTCTTCACTTCCTCCATTTCCTAACTCTCTCTTAAATCTTTATCAACTACCATGAAGCTATCTGAAATAATAGGCTTGGGAGGAAAAGCAGTACACTCAATCTGATCTTTGCCTCAGAGCTGAGCCTGAATGGATATTGTTGCTCAAAGCTTCATTCAGTCTTCTTTCTTAGCGTGTGGGTTCTATATATAATTTTCCAAACTTTTGAGTATCCAGATTTTGGGGGTTTCTTTTGATCTTTTCATTTGTGCTTAAAAACTGGCCTTCCTGTACTGAACACATCCCTTTCCTGCAATACCTTTCTAAAGGCAAAATGTAAAAGTGTACTATCAATTTGCCTCTTTCCAGCCACTCCCTCTAGAACTAAAAGCTAAGAAGCACTTAGTTATCAATACTGAGTCATCATCTTTCTCCCCTATCAACAGTTGATACCGTCAGTAATTCCCCACCTTGATATAAATTGTTCCCTTTGATCCGCTGTGATGTGTTCTCCAGGCTGTCCTCCTACCTCAGTGCTCTCTCTTTCTCAGTCTGATTTTCTGAAATTGGTAATTTCTCGGGACCAGTTCTCAGATCTCTTCTTCTCTATCTATACTCACTCTCTTGGAAATTCCATCCATTTCCATGGCTTTAGGTAATGTTTATATACTGAGAAGTCCTAAATTATTATCTCTAGCCCCAGTCTTTCCCATGACATAATTTTATTTAAAAAAATTGTATACCTGTGTTTGTCACACTGAAAAAAAAAAATTTATATTTTAGTCAGAGGTGCGGGGGAAAGAAAGATATACCATTATGCAAAATCACATGCATATTTATGCAGCCTTTCCCTTGAAATGTAAGCTCCATGGCTGTAGTGATTGATGTGTCAAATATTAGGTCCCCAGGTATCTCGTACTTTATAAGCACACAATAAATATTTGATTAAAATGAATAGTGTAATACACATTAATGTGATTATATGTCAAAAGATTTTTTATAATTTTCAAAATAACTCATTCTAATGCAGATATTTACTTTGTGACTAAATAACACACTAACCAGAATAATATTTCTCTCCCTTTTCCAGATCCCAACGCTCTGGCTGGCCAGCCTGGCCCTGACCATGCTCTTATAGGAGGGATAGTGGCTGTAGTTGTATTTGTTACGCTGTGTTCTATATTCCTGCTTGGTCGATATCTGGCAAGACATAAAGGTAGGTTATGTTTACTAAAAGTGCTCTTAACTTTAGCAGCAGAATTTTCTCAAGGTTAGTTTCATCAGAGAATATGAAAATTGTGTGTGTGTGTGAGAGAGAGAGTGAGATTGATTGATCTGAATTCTAAATTTCAGGGAGTTCTTGACTTTTTAACTTTAGAGTTGGATTGGCCTAGGCAAAATAATACTATCCAATGGATATAGTCACAGAGGGAGCCGCTGTCTGTGAAAAAATTATAAGCAAGTTTGTCATTTATCTCTAGGACTGACATCTAACTGTAAAATATCTATCTCTTCTGCATTAAGATTTGGTCAGTGTTTCGTTTGTAAGTTTATAGTCACACATGTGGCCATAGTAGTGAGGAAACTGAGAGATGGTTTGCAATGAGCCAGGTAGCAAGCTATCGATATAATCCACTTTTAAGTGGAGTTAGCATAATGAATGGTGACACATTTTATGCAGTCATTATCACTATCTTAACAAAGGACCCTGATTGCTACAGCTGCATGAATAACATGGTCTACATTTATCTTTAAAGAAATCAAAATTACTCATTACACGTTTCAATTTGACTCTTGCGTCTAGTTCACTTGGCCACCACTTCCTACAACACATACCCGAAAACTGAAACAAAGGGTGCAGCTTTGGAAGAGTGCATTTGTGGTTTATTAGGCCTCAAGATCTGTTTCAAGCTATAAGAGATCTAGCATAAACACCTTCCTAAATAAATGTATTTTCGGTGGTGGCTGTTGTACTGATCTCACAGATTTACCATGTTTTTCTTCCAAAATCCACAGGAACATATTTAACAAATGAAGCTAAAGGAGCTGAAGATGCACCGGATGCTGACACAGCCATTATCAATGCCGAAGGCAGCCAAGTCAATGCCGAAGAGAAAAAAGAGTATTTCATTTAAATGCAGGCCGGGATTCTGAGTTTTACTGACCAGGCTGGCTGCTGGAGAAAACTGGCTATCATCTTTCGGAATTCATTTCTACCATCTTCTGCTACCTTTATTAACTCCCATACTGTACTGCTCTCAGTAGCCAGTGTAGACCAACAATCAGCTGTCGAAAGCATCATTCTTTAATTACCGTACCATCCATAATGCAGGACATTTCTTACTGCCTAAATTTCACACCATTGCTCTTTTAACATACAGTGCTTGAATATACAGCCTTAACAATGTTAATCATCTCCTTGGATCATAATATTGAATTGCTTTTATACATTGAAAAAATGTACGCGGGTTTTTTTTTTTTTTCTTCTCTCTCATTTTTCCCTTTAAATCATAGACCTTATCAGTTTGCTATTGGATAGCTTTTACAAATAACAAGATTAGGTGAAGACCTAATGTGCTTAAGTTAATAGAAGATTAGAGGTTTACAATGTTCTCCACATGTCTGTCTTCAAAGACCACATGTTTGGGAAACATATGCCCTAGAAAACACACACTAAAAACACTGGAGTGTAGTTCCTGGAATGTTTGAGATTACAATGGTAATACTGTATCAATGTGCTATTTAAAAATACAGTATTTGATACAGGAACCATGTGTATGGATTGAAATCTTGACATATAATTATTTAAATCCTACCTACCACTAGTTTAATGTAGTTTCATTTACAAATAAATTGTTCCAAATATTTCACTGCTTTGGGAATCACAAAAATTTCATTCATTTTTTTCTAATTTGATTCTGTAATTTATTTGCTCTGTAACAACTCACCTGCCTACACAAAATTGACGTATTCATAGGGCACAATTTCAAGACATTTTAGTATCTGTATATAGTGCATATAATAAATCCAATTAAACATTATTTGATACATATTTAACTTTTTTGGCTGTAGGTATTTCAGTCATAAGTGAGCATTTTCTAATGTCCATTATAGCCCTTTAGATATTACTTAAACAAATACTATAAGTAGATAACATGTGTTAGTATTTTTGTCTGTATGTCCTAGCACTGTTCAACAACTTTTTCTAGTGCTTGTTAATTTTTATTTGTTATACAATGGAAGCACAATGTTATAAGGAAAGGTAATTTTAAGCTAACAACCAGTGCACAGCCTCAGGTTTTAAATTACAACCACAGTTGAATAATAACCTAAAAATAAACTCTTCGTTTGCTACAAATTTACAAATTTTAATTTGGCAGTTCCAGAGCTGCTTACCTATGTTGATTTGCCAAAAAGAAGTGTTAGATATGTTTTCTGTACAAATGAACTAATTCTTTATATTAAATTCCTGTCTATGCATTTTGTGAGGTACAAACTTATGAAACAGTGAGTGATAGAAAATTTCTGCCATGCTTTTAACTCCAAGCTGAAAGTCTCTTTCTCTGAATTATTTCTGAAATTTTGGATTATGTAACCATTAAGAAATGCTGTATTCTTAAATACAAGACAAAGTCAATTTAAAGTCTTATTATTTCTTCTAGTAAGATACGGTACTGCTAGATTAGTTCTCATGAAATTTGTTACATGCTAAAGAATAAAAAAAACTAGTTAGATAAAATTATTTTCCCATTTGCAAACATTGCACCTTTAAGGAGGAGACAAATATGACTATATGGTAGCTATACTTGTGACGTCTGAAAGCATGATGGCCTATGGTTTTAAAAATAATATCTTGGAATTTATTTTTGGGGTATGAGAATGGTTGAGTATGACATCATGTATTAATATCAAATGAAAGACAAGGGTGCTGTATCTCAGATTATTTATCAGAAAAGTATAAATCTTTTAAGGACAACGTTAGAATTTTTAAATTGTTTTTTTTTGTTGTTGAAGCATTTATCTTGTTGATTTCTTACAAAGAAAAAGGACGATGTCAGTCAAGCAGCACTTTTTCAGAATATACAGAACATAAATAATATGATGTGGTTGAGTGTTAACATAATAAATCATATACAGTATGACATTTTAAGGAAATAAGTCTGCATTGATGTGATTGCATGCATGTTTTTACAGTTCACTCCATACCATCTGTGGAAAAATGCAATAATATGTTAATATAGTATGGTAGTTTGAGAGAATCAGGTAGGTGCTACTAGACACATTGAAACTAGAATAGGTTTATGAACTGTTCATATCTTTCAATGCATAATCTTTAGAAAGACTCCACAAAGCAAAATTCATCCTGTTAGTAAAAAATGGAAAGGTTCTTATTACAGAAATATGTTATATAAACTGCATCATCAATTACTATTTAAGGCCTAATTTCAGGATGTACTTACAAAATTGCTACTCTTCATTGATGCTGTGTTTACATCCCTCTTCATTTTGTCTATATTCTACTTGGCTCCAACTGCTAAATTGTTGCTTAAATAAGTCAATCAAAGTCAATCATTATTTATAGCGCTGTAAAATTAGAAATCAAAAATTGGGTCCATTTCAAGATTTTTCACTCTTTTAACCCTTCAGAGTAATAAAAAAAAACTTAGAACTCAAAAAAATCTAACTGGTATACTATAATTTGTGGGCTCTAATCAAATGTTTCAACAGTTAAATATAGGTAGATTTGAATTAGATATAATTTTCTGTTACTAAAAAAAGAAAACAAAAAGCCTAGTAATGGAATTAGATTCTATCTTTAAAAATTATTTGATCTTCGCCAAACAAGAAAATTATAAAAGTTCTGCCCAGTTCAGTTTCTACAAATCATTAAAAATATATTAAATAAAATTTCTAAATGGGAACGATGTCAGTTACATTTTCTGATACATGCAAATTGTATGCACATTAGAGTCAGATTCTATATCCACTAAGTGAGCACAGTAACTACGGAACTCAATGGAAGGCGTACACACACACACACACACACACACAAACACACATCCCTAGTAGAATATGGAACATTATTCTTTATCAAAAGTAGCTGTTCTCTGCCAGTGTACTCAATGTACTATTTACAGTGTATATCGATTGTCCTCCATCAAAACAATTGTAAACAACATTCTTCTTTTCCTTTTTTCCATTTTTGAGTGTCCTAGAATAATTGTCAAAATCAGGAGGAAAAAGGAAACTTTGTGAGAGCAAGAACAATGAGAGAGCGCATGAGCTAAGTATTGTTGTGTGTGTGTGTTTATGTGTATGTGCGCACACGTGAGAGAGAAAGAGAGAGAGATTTCAACTTGTTTATTTTTACCAGAGAATCCAAGAAGTAGTTTAAGGAACCTGATATTGTAGCTAAATCTAGAAATAAATGCTCTCATATTGATTCAAGATGGTTAGTCTAGCAATGAAATCCCACAAAATCACAAATAGAGAAAGAAAAGTAACTTTCCTAAATATGGCAAAGAAGCCAACACCTCATTTATTTTTATTTCTTTGTAAAAATATAAATATCTCAATTATAAGAAAGGACAAGCTCACTTGTAATTATGTACTCATGACTGTAACAGCATTGAGATTCATATACACACATGTACAGCAGCTCTTTGACAGTGATGGCTCTTCCATGTAACATAGCAGTTATCGTGTAATTTAGTGCCACTTACTGCAAAGTGTTACCAAGAGGAATGTTTAAATTTTACTTTTCCTTTTTCTTTGGACATGAACATAAAATGGATGATCAATATGGAATTTCACATTAAATATTTTAATCGTGGAGAAAACACAAACCCTCATACCTTGAACTGCAACTTCACCTTCACATTACTAACTATGTAGAGCCCTCTAAAAACACCTAATATTATATTATTGCCCTTTGTAAATGGAAATCTGTGATGACTATACCAAAAAAAAAAAAAAAAGGAAAAATAGTCCAGCAATCACAGCAGAAATAAATGAAAATTCTAATGAGAATTACTGATGAGTAATGCTTTTTATTAAGTGGCACAAAGTACACACTAAAAACTATGCAAAAATATAGGTAACTACATTGTACTTACATGTAAGTATCTTGTACTTGCTGTGTATGGATGTTGGAAACCCATGTAATTATAATATGCATTTTGAATATTGGGAAAGAGGAAATCTTACTGTAGATATAAAAATTCGTTGGAAATATACACTGGCAATATTGAAATATACTCAGTGCAATATCAGCAATTCTATTGCTGGGATACTTCGTGCAAAGGGATTTAAAATAATTCTTCAACAAGATCCAAGAGGTTGTTAATCTGCACTTCCCTCATCCTAAAACATTGATTAGAAATACAACTGGCTCAATGACAAGGTAATTGTTCTTACTTAAAGATTAATGTATATATAATTTGGTCTAGTGTTTTAGCATTACTGGAGAGAAAAAATAATCTGATTTTTAAACTTTAACTCACATCTAGTTGAATTTGGAATTCTTAAACTTTCTCTGAGTTTTTTTTTTAAATGGATTACATTACTTTTATTATAAGTACAAACTTCTTCAATCAAAGAGCGAAGGAAATCTTTACTAGTTTAAACTCATTGTTTCAAAGCAATTTTTTTATGTCTTCTCTTTTTCTATTCTTTTTTCTTTTCCTTTCTTTTCTTAGTCTACCCCAAATATGCCCTTTGCACTTATACCCTTCCAAAGTCAATGGATTAAAAGTAGCAAGATGATAAAGAAAGCTAAAGGGGACAAAATATATGAATGGGTTCTAAGCTCATTTGATTAGCATTTTTGTGTATTGAGATAATTAATATTGAATGCAATAGTTGTTGGATATAGCTGGTAAGTTCTCTGCCATGCACACTTGTAATAATCCTTCTACCTCTCACTTTTAACATGGGCTATGATACTTCAATATAAATAGAGGAAGTAATTATTTACAAGATATCCCAGGCAGCATTCTTTCGGGTCTATCATAACAGTGCCCTTCTCAACCCCTGGGAAATCTCAAAAGCCAACTTCTTTTAGTGTATTCCGTAGTGTATGGGTCTGCATTTTCTCCCCCCTTTCTTATCATTATCTTTTCCTATAGGCAAAATAAAACAACTTTGTAAGGACAGATCTTCTCATGCCTATTTAATCTTTCAATGTAATTGTGTTGATTTTTAAAAATAATTTAAATGGCAATACTTTGCAAAACAATCTATTTTATTTAATTTATAAACTGTAGCAATTTCTTATAAATTAATGCTATAATGACAGATAAAAATTATGTGTATGATTTATTTTCCCAAGAAGAGTGATCTTTGTCGACAAAAATTTAAGTTATTTTAAAACTGTCTCCTTATTAACAAATAATCCCTGAATAATGCAAAGTATTGCTACAAATATTCACTTTATTTTGCCTGTGTAGACATAATGTGAAGTTTTCAGAAGACGGAATTTAATTATCCTAAAAGGAAACAGAATTTTAAAAATATTGTTTCTGGGGGCAGAAAAACAAAAACAAAAACATGAAAATATCTTAAACTCTGATGATGAATCTATAAAATACACTTAAAGTAAGGTGTTTCTATATTATGTGGTTATGTTCCAAATAATATTTGGTCTATCTTTACCATCTTTTCCATATAGATGGATGCATTAGTTATAAGAAATGCATGATTATTTAGGAGAGAATGGGGCCAAATGTGAAAAAAGATGTAGAGAAAAAAAAAAAACTATTTTCTCCTATGAAACATACTCTGTAATTAAAAGGAAGAAAAATTAAAGATATTTGAAGATTGCAGGGGCAAAAAACAAACCTACCAGGGCTCAGCACTTAAGCACTTTTCCCATATCCAGGGGCAGAGCAGCAGCGATTCCCACACGGACTTTAAGTGTGGTGTGAAATGCAGCATTACACGTCTCTTATACACAGTACTGTCAAACCTCAAATGCTTTCTTTCTTCAAATGCTTTTCCTTGTATGTGACACTAGAAGACACTTTTCTCTTTATATTTGCTGATAGTGAAAGTTGTATGCAATAAACTATTTAATGGCTGAAAGCAGTGGTCACCCATAGGTTGGGAAAAAACAACAAACCTATGAAATGTAAATTGAACTGTTATATTTTATCCTTTTGGCTTTTATCTGTGTTTCTGATGTATTGAATAATTCCAGTGAAAAGAAAGAAAAATGATTTAGAACTTTTTCAAAACTAGTACTCTTTCTCCTTATAAATGTATAAAGCGTTAATCTCTTTACACATTTATTTAACTGTACCTGCTGTACTTATTGTAGATTCAATGATGCAGTTAAGTAGTAACCCAAGGATTTTTGGGTTTGGGATTGCTGACCTATTTTCTTCATATTTAGTTTACATCAGTATTTGTGAATTGGTTGTTTAGCCTTTCACTCAACCAAAAAATATTCCCTCAAGAAAGCTCCGTTTTTTATCATAAATATTTCAACATAAACAACATTGGAACAAGTCTGCTGTGTTAAAAAGAATTTAAAGACTTATCTCTGAAAATGGCACCAAGAAATGCAGGTGTTCCCAGTAATGTAGCTTCAAAAATAAAATGTTCAATTTATATGACATGGAATTCATAACTTTTGGAAGGGTATATTTATGACAGCATAAAAATAAATTCTGTGCTGTAAAGAAGAGCCACCAGAATTAAGCATATTGCACAGAAGATAAACACAATTATTGAATCTACTTTTGTCATTAATATTTTCAAAAAAACAAAATGCATATTGTAATATTAGGTACGTGACACTTGCATGTTGATATGCCTATATACTTACAAAGTATTCAATGTGTACTTAGTGGCGCTTAAAATATGTCATGTACAATAAACATTCTTACAGGGTTCCCATTTGCACATCATCTTTCAGTAAAGTCTTGTCAGAAAAAAGAAATGTCTGATAAATATTGAAAAAATAAAATTTGAATTTTAGTTATCTGTTGGACATTACTGGATTGTCTATTCATTTGGTTCATTTTCTTAGGCTTGGAAACAGACATTGAATGATGGAACTTTCTTTTTACCACTGACTGGTTTTAAAAAGAGATTTCTTTATGTCAAACGCCTTCTTTTGAATACTTTTTTTTTTTAACTGCATACATTAGCCATTCATTTGAGAATTCTTCAATGATGCCCACTTCCCTTGTAAATTTCCAAATGGAAGTTTT
Organism: Trichechus manatus latirostris; assembly: GCF_000243295.1. Classification (NCBI taxonomy): domain Eukaryota; kingdom Metazoa; phylum Chordata; class Mammalia; order Sirenia; family Trichechidae; genus Trichechus; species Trichechus manatus. The sequence continues at coordinate 5,055,672 of NW_004443948.1, read as the reverse complement.
TTTTTGTTTTGTTTTTTAAATTAAGTAGTAGTAAAATAAATGTTATTTGTACAACATTTCATCTTTGTTCCTTGAAATATAAGAACCTTGTAATATGCTGACTAAGAAGAAAAAGCATTGCTGATTTAGGGAAATTTACTTGAGATTGCCAAAATTTCAAAACTCTGTAAAAGTGATTTTACATTCATTTATACATGTTTTCTAATGTTGACTAGAAGCAGAAGCAAAGGTATCTAGACCTTTTTTTTTTTTCTGCACTCTAATCAGTATTATATATTTCAACTACCTATGATAATGCAATTAATAATATTTCCATCCTAAGCTTATGCCAATAAGGATTTGAGATAGGCTTTAAATTTATGGAGGATTTTCTTTGTGTCTTTGGAAGTTCACTTACCATAAACTATTTTATAGTCTAAATAAACAACAGATTTTGTTATGCAGGGTAAGCCAAAGGCTGTACGAGAATTAGTGTGACTGGGTCTGATGTTTGTGTTAGACCATGAAATATTCCATTAAAATTTATCTGTAAATACAAGGCAAGATTTTGTATCTGGTTTATTTTATTAGGTAATATTTTATTTTGTTTAATTCACTTTTCCCTGACAATTCATTTTTCCCCCAGCCTTGGGATGTACTTTAGAGGATTTAAAACTATAATAAATATTAGATTCAGCACATCTAAATAAAAATGATGACATTTGAAGCAATACATCTATAGACGAGATTTCTTTTTCAAATGTTGACCAAAATGCCCACTGTTATTCAGCTCTACAGTCATATACTTGTATAACACCCATGCTTCCTAGGTAAGTCAACATCACTTTCATAAAGGTGATTCTTATTTCTGTCAAAATATTCCACGGCATTTTTTTTTTTCTTTTTAGCAAGGATAGGCACTGGAAATTCTGTTTAGTACAATTCATTAAAGAACAGTGTTTAGCCTAAGTGTTCTTAATTAATAGTAATAACTGAATACCCATTTATGTTACATGAGAAGCCTTCATTGTATGACAATTCTGAGACAATGACAAAAACAGCAGCATACTTTAAAACAACAATTAAATGTGTAGTTTTTTAAAAAACTTCAAACCGTCCTTTATCTCTATTTTGAAATTTAAAGATAATTTTTGTTATGCTTATTTTTGAAACAGAGAAAATACAGAAATATATAGTTGTTGTTGCTGTTAGATGCAATCGAGTCAGTTCTGACTCATAGTGACCCTATGCACAACAGAACGAAACACTGCCTGGTCCTGTGGCAGCCTCACAATCATTGCTATGTTTAAGCCCATTGTTGCAACCACTGTGTCAGTCCATATTTTTGAGGGTCTTCCTCTTTTTTACTGACCTTCTACTTTACCAAGCATGGTATCCTTCTCCAGGGACTGGACCCTCCTGATAACATGTCCAAAGTACCTGAGACAAAGTCTCGCCATCCTTGCTTCTAAGGAGCATTCTGCCTGTACTTCTTCCAAGGCAGATTTGTTCATTCTTCTGTCAGTTAGTGGTATACTCAATATTCTTCACCAACACCATAATGCAAAGGCATCAATTCTTCTTTGGTCTTCCTTATTAATTGTCCAGCTTTTGAATACATGTGAGACAATTGAAAATACCATGGCTTGAGTCAGGTTCATCTTAGCCCTCATAGTGACATCGTTGCTTTTCAACACTTTAAAGAGACCTTTTT
>NW_004443948.1:5019425-5047018 GCF_000243295.1 Trichechus manatus latirostris | reverse complement strand
AGTGAGAAATCAAAAGAAGCAGGAAAAAAAAGCAACACTAGTAGCCAACAAATGGCACCCAGAGAGCCGCCCGCTTGGGTGTGTGGAATCCAAGCAGCCGGCGCTTCCCGGTCAAGAGACTGTGGCCACGGGAAGCAGAGGAACAAATGAACAAAAGCCCCGGGATTCCACCAGTGCAGCAGCCCAGACCGGGAAGCAGCTGCACACTCCAAATGGAGCCCCACAGCCCCTCAGGAAGAGGCAAAGATGGCGCTCGGAACCAGGCACTCGAGCAAAAGGAGGGGAAGGCGGCGAGAGGCAAGTGAGAAATCAAAAGAAACAGAAAAAAAAAGCAACACTAGCAGCCAACAAACAGCATCCAGAGAGCCGCCCGCTTGGGTGTGTGAAATACAAGCAGCCGGCGCTTCCCGGTCAAGAGACTGTGGCTGCGGGAAGCAGAGGAGGCCGAGCCGGGGCGAAGAGGGGTGGGGGTTGGGAAAGCACACACCGCAAATTACCGGCTGTTTCATCTCCCGCTGGACGCTCTGTGAGGCTGCTTTCTCGTACCCCTGTTTCTGGTCTCCGATAGGAGTCCAAGATGGTGGATCCGCACTGTGTTAGCTGGTAGGGGACCTCTGCATGAATCTCTCCTCACTCTCTGTTCTCTGTCAGTTTTCTCACTCCATTTGGTGCTTGGCTGAGTTTTTTCTCTCTTAATTTGATGTTTTAGGGTTTCAGGATTGTTGTATTCTCTGTTTGGCTTAGTTTTTTGGATCTTTGCTGTGGAGGGACGGCATGGTGTTTCTGCCTAGAGCGCCATTTTGCCGGAACTCTTTAAAGAGATCTTTTTAGCAGATTTGCCCAATGCAGAACATTGTTTGATTTCTTGACTGCTGCTTCCAGGGACTTTGATTGTGGAACCAAGTAAAATGAAATCCTTGACAACTTCAGTATTTTCTCCATTTATCAGGATGTTGCTTATTGGTTTAGTTGCAAAAATTTTTGTTTTCTTTATTTTGAGGTATAATCCATACTGAAGGCTGTAGTCTTTGATCTTCATCAATAAGTGCTCCAAGTTCTCTTTACTTTCTGGAAGCAAGGTTGTGTCACCTGTATATTACAAGTGGTTAATGAGTCTTCCTCCTATCCTGATGCCCCATTCTTCTTCATATAATCCAGCTTCTCCAACTATTGGCTCAGCATACAGATTGAATAAGTATGATAAGAGGATACAGTCATGACAAACATCTTTCCTGATTTTAAACCAGAAATGTATAGAAAAGATATTAAAGAGAAAAAAAGAGTTTATCTGTTGTATTTTAAATGCCACTTAGTTGTACTCCAGGCTGCATGTTCATTTAACCAAAACATACTAATTGAACATCTACTATATGCCAAGTATATGCTGTTGTTTGGAGCGTCATCAAATTCAGTTCATAGCGACCCCTTGTGAAAGAGTAAAATTAAAGTTTTGATAGGATGGGCAGTACATGTGCTTTTAGGATTTTCAGTTATGTACTGACTCTGGTAATCTTTAGGGGAGGAGAGCACCTGGTCTTTCTCCCACAGAGCTGCTAGATGGGTTCGAACCACCAATCTTTAGGTTAGCAGCTGAGCACTTAATTGTTGCACTATTAGGGCTCCTTTTACATTGATTAGCAACTTGTTATATGCAGTTAGACTTTATTTAAAGGAAATCAAGCATAGTTCTGAATAATGTGAGTACAGTAGCAACATAGGGAGATAACCCCAATTCTTTTATACAATAACTGTGGCATCTACTGTTGTGATATTGTGTCTTTACAAACTAGAAAAAAAAGTGAATTTACTTTTCCAATACCTAGAAGGTCCTTAAAAATACTCTCCAGTCCAGGAAGAACCCCCAAGACTACGGCCCTAAGACACTCTACTAACTCAGAACTGAAGCCACTTTTAAAGACCACTTTTCAGCCAAAGGTTAGACAAGCCTATAAAACAAACAGTAACACACGTGAGGAACGTGCTTCTTAGTTCAATCAAGTATCCGAGCCCAAATAGTCAATACTGCCCAAAAGCAAAGATGAGCAGGCAGGAAGGGACATGAAAACTGGACCAATGGACGCAGGGAACCTGGGGTGGAAAGGGAAAGGGGGAGAGTGCTGACACATTGTGGGGATTGCAACCAATGTCACAAAACAATTTGCATAAATTTTTGAATGAGAAACTAATTTGTGCCATAAACTTTCACCTAAAACACAATAAAATTAATAAAAAAAACTCTGCAGTCCACACCAAGAAGCCATATACAGCGTCTTAAGCCCAGACCTTCAAAACCTATTAATATAATTAAATTCTACTTCTAAATAATGACCAGTTTCTGTGTTTTTGGCATTCCCATGTTGGAGGGAGGAGTGAGGAATTTCAGTAATTAAAAAAAAAAAAAAAAAAAAAAATGAGGAAGCTCCCATGATTTAATCAAACTGAAAAACAAAGAAAAATAATGACCATTGTTAGTGGGCTCAAATTTGAAGGATATTTTTCTCTGAAGATTTTCTAAGTTGAATTTTTTTTAAAAATAGATCTGGTTCTGAAGAGTGGCCATAACAATGGCCAGAGTTAGTACATAACTGAAAATCCTAAAAGCACATGTACTGCCCATCCTATCAAAACTTTAATTCCTTTTGTTTCTACCAAACCAAATCTTTATACAGGTGAAAGGTACTTTTTATATGAACACATGGAATATTTACAGAATACATTTCCATGTAGATTGAAGTTGATATGCAAAAATAATGTAGTCTAGACCCTGCCAAACTAATGAAATGTTGCTGAAAAAAATATATAGTATCTTTGGAATACTGGAGCCATTCACCTTGACTAAGATTTGAAAACATATTTAAGTAATCAAATTGATATATCAGAAATATATGTCTATTTTGCTCTCAAATTAAGAGAATATCAGAAAGTGTTAGGGGAAAAAAGATACAAAAGGTAATCAGAAAATTCCCAATATTAAAGTTTGTGTAGTTGGCTATCTTACCAAAGAATGGGAGCATATCCTGATAACTCTTCTGCAAAATCAGAGAAGCTTTGTGAAATGGGATATCAAAGGGTTAATATCTCACAAATTTTGATTTAGATTAACTCACATGGCTGCTAATGCAAAGGTTTAGGTTGGAGTCCACCCAGAGATGTCTGAGAAGAAAGGCCTGACAATCCTCTTCTGGAAAATCAAACCTTAAATACCCTATAGAGCACAGTTGTACTGTGATAACACATATAGTCGCCAAGAGTCAGAATCAACTTGAATGCAACTGTTCTGTTTTGATTTTTACCACATAATCTGCCTATCTGTATCAACATAACCTGTCAATCACACGTTCATTTACTTTAAAAGTAACTCTTTAAGACTGGATTTGCTTCCATGAAAATGTAAACTTATCAACTTTGCACCTCTTGCTTGGGCAATTTCTTCCTTCTAAGCATCGAATAACATATATTGCCTCATTTATCTCTAAAGTCCCTTCTATGGCCTTTAGGAGTGATGGTATATTCAGTCATATTTCGATTACAGGCTTTCCTACTAATTTGATAGAGTAATGTAAAATTGCACATGCCACAGTATTTGCTTAGATACTGGGGCACGTTTTGAGTTAACCATGAACTCCAGTCTAAGAATTTCTGCTATAGCCTCGCATCAAACATCATCTCTCCCAGCTCCGAAAACGCTTCTCACGCATGTTTGTTCCTCTTACACCCAGCCGCTGCCTGTGGTCCTTATACGAAGGTGTGTAAGTACTGCCACCGTGGGCTTCTCTACTTTTTCCAGATACTTTGTTTCTACTCATGGCGACTCATAGTCGGAATCGACTGGATGGCAACGGGTTTGGTTTTTTTTTCTGCTTCTACAGAGACATAGAAGAAATACCATTTTCTCACTAGAACATAATTTAAATTAATCTTTATAACTAACACTAAGAATTTTACTTAAAAAAAAAGTAAACACAGTTACTAGAGTACATCGCTATTTATTGGAAGAGCCAGATTTAGAATGTAAATCTAACTACTGGACCACATTGCCTCTCTAGTGTGCAATTTTTGGCCACTGGGATCAAACAGATTTTCCTTCCCCCAGTAGTGTTTGTAGAGCAATTACCAGTGTTCGTCTGCCAGAGACCTAGTGAAGCTATATTGCAGGAATTTTGGAGTCACTGTTTATAAAATTTGTAAGATTCGTGAGCGTCTCTCAGTGTCCTCAAAAATAAATGGTTATAATTGGGATGAAAATTCTATTTAATCAGGTTGCTAACAATAAGTAGAAACAGTTTTTTTTTTTTTTTTTTTTTTTTCCAAATGGGAATGTGTGGAGGCAAAAGGAACAGTTTGGAAACATGGTAATTCATAGAGTTGAGAACTAAACAATTTTCTACTAAAGAAGTCTTTGGATAGTCCAGGAGAGCATAAGGATGTTGGACACAACATGGTAAAGGTAAGTAGATTTTCCTAACTTGTTGTGCAAATTGATCTGCAGCTCTGGAGGCAGAGCCACTAAAACGCCACTGGAAACTACCTCGTAACATACTACCATGGGTGGCCAAATCTCAACATGACCAGCAAATTAACACAATTTATGAAAAAAATAGTCACATTTTGTCATATGTATAAAACATGAATTGGTGTAAAGCCAGATGTATGTAGCTAGGGTTGCTTACATATGTAATCTCAGGCAGTACCAGTTCTTCTGTTGAATGATGCATTAGCTAAGGCTAATGGAAACGCTGGTGGCCTAGTGGTTAAGTGCCATGATTGCTAACCAAAAGGTTGGCAGTTCAAATCCACCAGACGCTCCTTGGAAACTCTATGGGGCAGTTCTACTCTGTCCTAAAGGATTGCTATGAGTCAGAACTGACTCAATGGCAACGGGTTTGTCTTTTTTTCTTTTTTTAATAATGCTAATACTTAACCATCAGGGCCAACTTGGTGGGTATAGGACTGGTGTAGGAGCACAGATTTCCACAGTCAGAAGGGGGCTCGGTGTTGGAGTTTAATACTCTGTGGCTGCCATCTTGAACTTCTTAATAATTTTATCTTTGAATTTGTGTTTTTTAAGTGAAGTCTGATGGGACAATGGAGCTCGTGTTGTGGGCTTGGAGCCTAGGCTTATTTGTGCGCCTGCCTCTCACCACCTCTCTGCCTCCCCAGGACAGGTTCTTGGCTGCCCAATCCCTTTCTCAGATGCAGTGACCATGAATGTGCCAGACCCAGGCAGGGGCCTGGGCATAGACGTGGGGAAGGTTGGGTCAAGACATGCTCCCAAGTAGGGGTCCTGGTCAGGGTCTGCACCTAGCCTGTGAGTATGTTGGTACCCAAAGCAGTGCAAGACTAAATATCAAATAAGAAACACCATGGCAGATTGAGGGCAAGAGCACGGAAGGAAGGATAAGCTTTTTTTTTTTCCTGATTTTTGAACAAAGATCCTCACATTTTTTATGTTAGGTCCAGCAAATCACACAGCTGGCCCTGCTTACCACTGCAGTAAGTCACGACAATACATTGTTTACAAATGTCTTAGTCATCTTGTGCTGCTCTAACAGAAATACCACAAGTGGATGGCGTCAACAAAGAGAAAGTTATTTTCTCACAGTCTAATAGGCTACAAGTCCAAATTGAGGGCGTCAGCTCCAGGTGATGGCTTTCTCTCCCTGTTGGCCTTCTCCTCAATGTTCCCCCAGACTAGGAGCTTCTCCGCACAGGGACCCCAGGTCCAAAGGACATGCTTTGCTCCTGGCACTGCTTTCTTGGTGGTATGAGGTCTCCCTCTCTGCTCTCTTCCCTTTCCTTTTTATTTCTTGAGAGATAAAAGGTGGTGCGGGCCAATCTAATCCTCTTTAACATAAAATTACAATCACAAAATGGAGGACAACCACACCATACTGGGAACCATGGCCCAGCCAAATTGATACACACAGTTTTTGGAGGACATAATTCAATCCATTCTAACAACTATCTGTAGAACAACACTTGAATATCTTCAGATGCCTTGATTTAATATATGTGGGGAAGGGTATGGAGTAATGATTTTTTTTCTCTCTCTTTTGTTTAAACATGTTGTAAATCCATTCTCTCCTCAATTTCAGGAAAGACACACAGGTCATGACATTGGTTCAAAATCCTAATGCAAAAATTACTTAGGAAGTTAGCATGTTTACTATTTCTGTCTTCGTTCCAACCTCTGTGTGAACAATAATTAAAACAACAATAAAAAAAAATGAAAGGTGTTACATTATTTTGGAAACAATAATCCAAACTGTAAACATAAAATAAATGGCCCACTGCTATTATATTCAACTCAGGGGCAGGACTTGGCTAATCGTTACAGATTATTCTCTGAGGTTATCAGTTTAATGTATTACAGCAGAAAAATATGGAAGAGAATAAAGATCAACAAGATAGCATAACATGAATAATAGATTTTAAAATATACAGCAAATAAACAGTAAGACAAAATTTACTTCCCCTTTATAACTGAAGTTGAGTACCAGGTAAAACTTTATTTTGACTCTAAATCATAGTCCCTGTGTTCTTATGAGATTCCCAGCGATTAGTAGTTCAAACCATTGTCACTGAGCTTGTTGAAAAGCAAACCAATTTACTTTATTCCCCTGATTAAAATACTTTAATAAACATGGGAACAATGCAAATTTCCATCAACAGATGAAAGGATAAACAAAATTTTAGCATATACATAAAATGGAGTATTGTTCAGCTAGAAAGAGAAATGAAGCTCTGATACATGCCATCCCATGGATAAACCTTACATTAAGTGAAACATGCTGGATATATAAGGACAAATATTGCATAATCCCACTTATATGAAATATCTAGCATAGGTAAATCCATCGAGACAAAAGAAGATTGGGGATACCAAGGGATGGGGGAGAGATAATAAGGAAAAATATTCGTTTTGTATTCATCTGTTTTCTGCAGCGTAACATTCTCCTAAAGTCTTTAAGCACATTTATATTAAAATTATAAGAATATATTTCTTTAAACAAAAACTCATGGCCATTGAGTCAATTGTAACTCATGGTGACCCCATGTGTTATGGAGTAGAACTGCTTCGTAGGGCTTTCTTGGCTGTAAACTTTACGGAAACAGATTGCCAGGACTTTCTTCTGTTGTACCACTGGATGAATCTGAACTACCAACCTCACCCAGAACTGCATGGTCTTTTATACATATTTGTTAGTAGCCAAGAGTAAACCCTTTGCGCCACCCAGGAATCTTCATACTTTTTAAATAATATTAAGAAAATACCTAGATAATACAGTGCTAGAAAACAAATTTAAATTTATATTTCTGTTTGATAACCATAATGTAAATTGCCGTAGATCAATTTAAAAGAATGTTGATTATTTTAAAAAATTTAACTAAGAAAGCTATAGCATTAAAAAACAACATACACACACTCACATACTTCAATAATTCCAAATTACTTTCAGATAAAATTATATACACAAATCTTTTGAATTTAATCCTACCTTTGAATTCAACTTAAATTCATCTCATTCCTTTTACAGCTACCTATCATTCAATTTTTAAAAAAATCCTGTATAACATGAATAACTCATGTTTTCTCAATTTTTTCATTTATTCAAGAACAATTTCACTAGAAGATACCAGGCAGTTCTATGAGCTAGAGGTATAATAGTGACTAAATCAGACACTGTCCCTTCAATTATAGAATTTACACTGTACGGAGAGAGGCATGTATTAGTTAAATATTCACCCATATTAATTTATAATTGCTGATTCTGGTCAATGTGATACTTGTTAAAAAAAAAGCAAAACCCTGTTGCCATCAAGTCGCTTCCGACTCATAGTGACCCTATAGGACAGAGTAGAACTGCCCCCGTAGGGTTTCCAATGAGCGGCTGCTGGCGGATTCGAACTGCCAACCTTTGGGTTGGCAGCCGAGTTTTTAACCATTGCACCACCGGGGCTCCGATCAATGTGATAGACATACACAATATGCTATAGACAATGCAAACAGAAAGCTTCATTTAATAGGGTGTTACAGTCTGAGGAGTAAATGCTTGAGCTGATACTGGATGAATTGATAGGTGTTAACTGTGTGAACGCGGGAGGAAAATGCAATCCAGACAGAAGCAGCAGCAGATGTTACCGACAGAGAGAAGCTTGCTGTTTTAGAGAAGCAGAAAGGATACCAGAACAAGATTACATGGTCTTTTATCTATATTTGTATCTAACACACTGCATGGTTTCTTGCACAAAAAGCATTAAATAACCATTCATTGTAAAGAGAGTTAATTACACAGGTGAGAGCGAACAGGGGTGATGAGACAACCCAGAGACCAGCAATGTTTGGAAGCCGCTATTTCCCTCTTTCTGGAGAGGGGTTGAAAAACCCAAACTTCAAGATCCCCAAGTGGTGTCTAAAGCCATACTGGGGGCTTCCTGGCAGGATCTGACGGTTGGGGAAATATTATGGTGGGTTCTTGATTCAAGGAGCAGATTAAAACCTGCCCCAAATAAAGCAGGAATACTCTGGTTTCTCCTCTTTTTGCCTTCTAGTTTTCCATGAGAGCCTCCCAGGGTATATGCGGAAGCTAGAGCGTAAGGACACCTGGAGATAAGAATTTCTGAGCTGTGGGAGGAGGTGGAGAAGGGTAAGTAAGCACAGAATACATCTATAAGCATTGAGGAAGTCTATCATCACCAAACACTTTCTATATTTATTGAACTTACAACCCACTGGTATGTGTTTCTGAGGCCTGCCATAACAAACTACCACAAATTGTGTGGCTTATAAAAACAGAAATTTATTGTCTCACAGTTCTAGAGGCTCAAAATCTGATATCAGGGTATTGTCCATGTTGATTCTTTCTGAAGCTTTAAGGGGAATCTGTTCCATGCCCCACTCCTCATTTCTGGTAGTTTCAAGGTCCTTTGGCTTGCAGCTGCAGTGTGTCACATAGAGTTCACCCTGTGTCTTTGTCTCCTCCTGTTTTATGAGGACACCACTTAGATGGAATTAGGACCTACTCGACTCCAGTAAGACCTCATGTTAACTTAACATCTTCACAGTCACAGGAGCCATTGGGTAGGAATTCAATATATCTTTTTGAGGAACAAACTATAACACTACTCAAGGAAAATCATTCCTTGCCAATGATTAGACACACCATTGGTGCAAATATGTTTTCCCCATAACTCTTTGTGTTACATGCACAGGAGACTTGAAATAATCTCCACATGATAAAATAATAATAATAATACTTAATAAAATTGTAAACTGTCAAATGTCAGAGGTTGAATATTCTAAGTATCTGATAGCTGTGGTCTTTAATTTGATTTTATTTCAGATATTTACATTTTGAGTACTCCAAATATTCATATACCCTAAGTCATCTTTATATATTTAAAGCTGTTCCAAGATCCCTGTATTTCATTCTAGCAATAAATTTTATTGTGTACTTGCTCTGTGCCACAGAGTATGCTATGTTCTGGAGATATGAAGTTGACAAAAATCTAATATATCTTCTTGAGAAACCAAGGAGTGAATGAGGCACCTTTAAAGATAACCACAATACAGTTATTTTATACTAAAATAAAAGTTGAAAAGAAAATATTATGGCATCACAGTGAAATGGATAACTATGATTGGGTGATGGTTCTAGAGAAGAAGGTAAATGTTAGCTGGCTCTTGGAGAAAAGTAAGAGTGTATCACGAAGAGAAAAAATGATAAAATATTTTCCAAGCTCAGAAGGTGGCTCTGGCAAACACAGAGGCCGGTAAGACTCTGACATCTTTGAGTGACAGATCAATCGGAGTGTGGTGACTAAGAATTTTGTGCTAGAATTAAGGGATACAAAACTTTTGAGGAGGGGGTGGGTTTTGTTTATCTGCTAAGGAATATGCATTTCATTCTGTGGGACATTTCTTTTAAAGCCTTTGCTTGCTTGCTTGTTTGTTTGTGTTTAATTTTTTTGAAATTGTATAAACATTTATTTTATTTTTCCTGACAAAATCAAATACTGAAGTCTAATGTACTGAACAGTGAAAATGTAACTGCTTTGATAAATGGATTTGGGGAAATCTGTATTCCCTTTTCACTAATCTTTCTTTTGCTACCCCAAGGTAACTAAACCTCTCAACTCTATGGGACCCCTTAGAAAGCCATTGCTATATATTAGAGAATCAACAAATATGTTTAATAGAAAAATGGCATCATTTTACTTTTTATAAAGAAAACTCTTATGACAACAAAAAGAATAAAGCAAACAAAAAAGAGATTCACTCATTAACTCATTTTGTTTAGCTCAGCGCTAGACCCTGGAAATACCAAGGTGAATAAGATCCTGTTTCTACTTTTATGATGTTAGTGAAAGAGACAGCTCTAAACAAGCAGCTCAATTTAGAGGGTTAAAAGCTATATCTGGGCTAAGTTCAGTGTGGAATGAGAATCTTACTCCATTTTGAGAAATCAGTGGGGACTCCTGAGGAAAGTGACATCTAAATAGAGATCAAGAGGTTAAGTAGGAGTTTCCCTGGGACAAAGAAGGGTAGGAGCAGGGATAAGAGTTCAATCAGATGGTACAACATATTCAAGGACAGAAATAAAAAGGAACAGGATATTTGGAGAAACTGCTGTTCAGGATGAGTATACCAATTACAGGTTAAGAGAGAAATTCAAAAAGATAAGCAATGGCTAAATCATGAATTATTGTAGGTCCCGTTAAGACCTCGGCTGCTAACCAAAAAGCTGGCAGTTCGAATTCACCAGCTGATCACTGGAAACCCTATGGGGCAGTTCTACTCTATCCTATAGGGTCGCTCTGAGCTGGAATCGACTCGATGGCAATGGGTTTGGTTTTTGGTTTTTGTTAAGGATATTGGACTTTGTGCTTAGAGAAATGGTGTGTTTTTGAGGTGTTTCAAGGGTTTGGCAGCAGCAATATCATTTAGTGTTATTGTTATGCTCTCTAATGACAGGATCTTTCATACTTCTTGAGGGATTCTAGCATTTCAGATAAAAGTATTTGAGCTCCCCCAAATTTTATGGTTTTTGCACATAAATACACAGACAGAAGACAATTGAAACTCCACCCAAAGCACAAATTGAGAAATGCATTTATACATACCCATCCTATCTCCCTCAAATTCTTTTTCTACCATTCATGAAGATAAGCTTAATCTCAGAATATTAGCATGTTTGCCTTCATCATTTATGTTTATTTAGACCCATTCTTCCTCTGTATGTCAAAAACAAAAGCCCTCTTTAGAAGAACTTCTTTGTTGAAGTAACTGAGAATTCTGTAAAATGCTAAAGCTTTTACATGCAAAAGGATGTGTTAGAGTACGGTGGTGTAGCATAAACTAAGGTTTCCATTTAATAATAAAGATTCTAAATACCTAAAAATTCAAAAGACGCTCAATAAATATTTGTTGAATGAATGGATAAATGGTTCATTCAAATTATTTTCTCAATTCCTTAGGGATGGTGCATTCATTCACTCATTTAACAAATGTTTATTGAGTGTTTCCCATGCGCCAGACAGTATTCTAGGCACTGGTGAGATAGTCGTAAATAAAAAGGAAAATGAGCCCTTTGACCAAGGGGTTATCCTATTAGGAGTGAGATAGACAGTATATAAAATGTTTAAAAACTACATATTTAATCAGATTACAATAAAGCTTATGGAGAAAAATAAAGCAGGAAAATAGGATGCACAGAGGTGGAGGTTTCAGTTTTTAATAGAGTGGTTAGGATGCTTCACTGCGGCAACAAAGATCCAAAGTAGGAGAGCAAGTGAGACATTTGGTTATCTGGGGAGAGAGTGTTTCATACTAAGGGAGCAGCAATGCTAAGGCCTCAAAATAGGAGCATCCTTGGTAGGTTTGAAGAAAAGCAAAGAGTCACTTGGGAGTGAGAGCAGAGGAAGACGAAATAATATCTGAGCGGTAACAGGGTGGGAGTAGGCAGATTTTGTAAGATCTTGCAAGCTATTTTAAATACTAGACTTTTATTATAGGTAAAATGGAAACCATAGCACAGTTTTGAACAGATAAGAGACATGCTAACATGTTCTAACAGGATCATACTAGCTTCAGTGGTAAAATAGAATGTACATGGGGAAAAAAGAAAAAACAAAACAGAAGCAGGTATACCAGTTAAATGGTTATTGCAATAGTGTTGGTCAAATATGATGTTGTTTTATCACGGTAAAAATATGTGAGATGGTAAGAAGTTGTCAGAAGATACTGTATATATTTTGAAGGTAACACGCGGCTGTTGAGTACATTCTGACTTATAGCGACCCTATAGAATAAAATAGAAGTGCCCCATAGGGTTTCCAAAGAGTGACTGATGGATTCCAACTGCTGACCTTTTGGTCAGCAGCCAAGCTCTTAACCACTGCACCACCAGGGCTCTGTTTTGAAGGTAGACCTGAGTATCTACTAAAGGATTAGCTATGGGGTGTGGGATGCAGAGGAGTCAAAGGTAATGTCCTAGTATGAGGCTTCAACAACAAGAAAAATGTAGTTTCCATTTACTGAAATATAGGAGAAAGAGATTTGAAGGGAAAATGAGAACATCTTTAGTTTTTAGTGTCTCTTAGATAGCCAAGAGTTTTGTTGAGCGTGCAACAAAGATATAAATTTGATGTGTTGTTGTTGTTAGGTGCCATCGAGTCAGTTCTGACTCATAGCTACCCTACATACAACAGAATGAAACACTGCCTGGTTCTGCGCCATCCTCACAATTGTTGCTGTGCTTGAGCCCATTGTTGCAGCCACTGTGTTAATCCATCTCATTGAGGGTCTTCCTCTCCCTTGCTGACCCTCTACTTTGCCAAGCATGTCGTCCTTTTTCAGGAACTGATCCCTCCTGATTACATGTCCAAAGTATGTGAGAGGTAATCTCCCCATCCTTGCTTCTAAGGAGCATTTGGTTGTGCTTCTTCCAAAACAGATTTTTTCATTCTTTTAGCGGTACATGGTTTTATTCAATATTCTGTGCCAATACCATAATTCAAAGGCATCAATTCTTGTTCAATATTCCTTATAATCACCCAGCTTTCACATGCATATGAGGCAATTGAAAACACCAAGGCTTGGGTCAGGCGCACCTTAGTCTTCAAGGTGACATCTTTGCTTTTCAACATTTTAAAGAGCTCTTTTGCAGCAAATTTGCCCAATGCAATGCATCTTTTAATTCCTTGACTGCCACTGCCATGGGTGTTGATTGTGGATCCAAGTAAAATGAAATCCTTGACAATTTTAATCTTTTCTCTGTTTATCTTGATGTTATTAGTCTAGTTATTTGTTAGGATTTTTTTTTTCTTTATGTTGAGGTATAATCCATACGGAAGACTATGTTCTTTGATCTTCATCAGTAAGTGCTTCAAGTCCTCTTCATTTTCAGCAAGCAAGGTTGTGTCATCAGCATAACATAGGCTGTTAATGAGTCTTCCTCCAATCTTGATGCCCTGTTCTTCTTCATTGAGTCCAACTTTTCGGATTATTTCCTCAGCATGCAGATTGGATAAGTGTGGTGAAAAGATACAACCCTGAAATACACCTTTCCTGACTTTAAACTATCCAGTATCCCCTTGTTCTGTTCGAAAGACTGCCTTTTGATCTACGTACAGATTCCTCATGAGCACAATTAAGTGTTCCGGAATTCCCATTCTTCGCAATGTTATCCATAATTTGTTATGAACCACACAGTCAAATGCCTTAGCATAGTCAATAAAACACAGGTAAACATCCTTCTGGTATTCTCTCCTTTCAGCCAGGATCAATCTGACATCAGCAATGATATCTCTGGTTTCATGCCCTGTTCTATATCTGGCTTGACTTTCTGGCAGTTCACTATTGATATACTGTTGCAGCCACTTTTAAATGATCTTCAGCAAAATTTTATTTACATGTGATATTAATGATATTGTTCAATAATATCTGCATTTGGTTGGATCACCTTTCTTGGGAATGGGCATAAATATGGATCTCTTCCAGTCAGTTGCCCAGGTAGCTGTCTTCCAAATTTCTTGGCATAGACACGTGAGCACTTCCAGTGCTGCTTCCGTTTGTTGAAACATCTCAATTGATATTCTGTCAATTCCAGGAGGCTTGTTTTTTGCCAGTGCCTTCAGTGCAGCTTGGACTTCTTCCTTCAGTACCATTGGTTCCTAATCATATGCTACCTCCTGAAATGGTTGAACATCAACCAATTCTTTTTGGTACAGTGACTCTGTATATTCCTTCCATCTTCTTTTGATGCTTCTTGCATCGTTTAATATTGTCCCCATAGAATCCTTCAATACTGCAACTCGAGGCTTGAATGTTTTCTTTAGTTCTTTCAGCTTGAGAAATGGTGAGTGTGTTCTTCCCTTTTGGTTTTCTATCTTCAGCTCTTTGCACATGTCATTGTAATACTTTACTTTGTCTTCCCGAGCTGCCCTTTGAAATCTTCTGTTCAGCTCTTTTACTTCATCATTTCTTCCACTCACTTTAGCTACTCTACTTTCAAGAGCAAATTTTAGAGTCTCTTCTGATATCCATTTTGGTCTTTTCTTTCTTTCCTGTCTTTTTAATGACCTTTTGTTTTCTTCATGTATGATGTCCTTGACGTCATTACACAGCTCATCTGGTGTCCAGTCATTAGTGTTCACTGCATCAAATTTATTCTTGAGATGGCCTCTAAATTCAGGTGGGATATACTCAAGGTTGTACTTTGGCACTCATGGATTTGCTCTAATTTCCTTCAGTTTCAACTTGAACTTGCATAAGATCCATTGATGGTCTGTTCCACAGTCGGTGCCTGGTCTTGTTCTGACTGATGATATTGAGCTTTTCTACCATCTCTTTCCACAGTTGTAGTCAATTTGATTCCTGTGTATTCCATCTGGCAAGGTCCAAGTGTATAGTTGCAGTGTATGTTGGTGAAAAAAGGTATTTGCAGTGAAGAAGACATTGGTCTTGCAAAATTCTATCATGAGATCCCCGGCATTGTTTCTATGACCAAAGCCATATTTTCTAACTACCGATCCTTCTTCTTTGTTTCCAACGTTTGCATTCCAATCATCAGT
Organism: Trichechus manatus latirostris; assembly: GCF_000243295.1. Lineage (NCBI taxonomy): Eukaryota > Metazoa > Chordata > Mammalia > Sirenia > Trichechidae > Trichechus > Trichechus manatus. The sequence continues at coordinate 5,031,943 of NW_004443948.1, read as the reverse complement.
AATTATCGAGGAATCCTGATTGAATGTTTGATCAATTTCAGACTGCAGAAGTTGATAAAAATCTTCAATTTCTTCATCTTTAGCATTAGTGGTTGGTGTGTAAATTTGAATAATCGTCGTATTGACTACTCTTCTTTGTAGGCGTATGGATGTTGTCTTATCACCGACAGCGTTGTACTTCAGGATAGATCTTGAAATGTTCTTTTTGACGATGAATGCAACATCATTCCTCTTCAAGTTGTCATTCCTGGCATAGTAGACCATATGATTGTCCGACTTAAAATGCCAATAGCAGTCTATTTCAGTTAACTAATGTTTAGGATATTGATGTTTATGCATTCCATTTCATTTTTGATAATTTCCAATTTTCCTAGATTCATACTTCATACATTCCACATTCCAATTATTAATGGATGTTTGCAGCTATTTCTTCTCGTTTTAAGTCATGAAGGTCCTGAAAACTTGACTCCATCCACATCATTAAGGTCGACTCTACTTTGAGGAGGAAGCTCTTCCCCAGTTGTATTTTGAGTGACTGCCAACCTGGGGGAGCTCCTCTTCCGGCGCTATATCAGACAATATTCTGCTGCTGTTCATAAGGTTTTCACTGGCTAATTCTTTCAGAAGTAGACAATCGGGTCCTTCTTCCTCATCTATCTTAGTCTGGAAGCTCAGCTAAAACCTGTCCGCCATGGTATTTGAATACTGGTGGCATAGCTTCCAGCATCACAGCAACATGAAAGCCCTCACAGTTTGACAAACTGACAGATGTGTAGGGGATAAATTTGAGTATCACAAATTTGATAGTCATCTGCTAATAGAGAATACTTTGTTAGTACCATGAGACTGAATGTGGTGATGAAGAAAGAGGTCCAAGGACAGAACCTTTGGGCATTCTAATATTTAGAAGTTAGAAGAATGAGGATAAACCGGAAATGGAGTCTGAGGAGGAATGACAATTGGAATAGAAGTTAACAGGGAAAGTGTAGAGTACTTGAAGCTAAGTAAAGAAAGTGTTTCAATAAGAGAGAATCAATTGTGCCTAATGTTGCTGAAAAACCAAGTAAGATAAGGAATGATGTCTGAACATTGTATTTAGTTAAGTAGAGGTCATCAATAACCTTGGCAAGACCAGAGTCTTTGGAGTGGTTGTCAGATTGATTATGGAGTGGTTTGGGGACATTTGGAGAAAATGATAACATCAAACATTTTCAGGGAAGCAGGGATTTGAGTGGTAGCTGGAGGGAAAGTGCTGTTAAAACAGGATTTTTCTTTTTTTAATGTGTTTTTTTTTTTTAAAGATGTTTTTATGTTGATAATAATTATGCAATAAAAAAAGAAGAAAATGTCAATGATTCACAAGAGGAAGAGGAGCATTTGGGGGTAAATGACTTTGAGTGGAAGACAGCAATGGGAGCTGGTGTACCAGTGAAAGGATTTAGATTTATCCAGGAGCATGCACAATCATTTTTTAGTCTGAAGAGGGAAGACGAGTATTTAGCTTCTAATGCTGGTGAGTGGACAGCTCTGGTTATTGGCGTTTATGGAAGTTCCTTTCTAATTCAAAGCATTTTTTTAAACTGAAATAGAAAGCAGAGTGATTAAGTGAAAGTGAGAATAGTGGAAGAGGAGATGTTGGAGGAGAGAAAAGAACATATAAAAATAATCTTCTGATGAATGAGGGAGTAAATGGTCTAAGGGAGTGAATGATTGGGAAAATGTTATAAAACTGCCAGATGCAAAATGGGACAAAGTAAGTCATTATCCATTTAAACAGAGACTAGAGAGCTTCATTGTGTGGTTTTCTACAATTGTTTAGGCTGTGAAGGTTGCATTTATATAAGATTAGTGTTTTGATAAGTGTGCAGGATGCAGCCTTGAAGGGGAAAGGGAATTAAAAGATGCCTAAAAGTAACTGTAATGTACTTTTAAAGAAACTGTACTGAAGAATTATGGAATATAAACTGGGTAAAACAGAAAAGGAAAGACATGAGAGGAGCAGGACATAAACATGTGGTTGTATCAATGGATTATAGTTACTGGGAGAAAGTCAAATGATTATTAGGGTTAGGTGATAGAAGGAATGAGATAGAAAGAAAAGACTTGGTGGTTTAGGTACTTGAAATGGAGAATTATAGAAGGTCACTGCTGTTGTTTATGATAAAATCTGCAATATAATCCTAGAAGTGACTGCCCGAACTACGGTGGAGGTCAAAATTGCTAGAGAAGAGGAAGTACAGGAAAATTTCGGCCAGATAATCATCTGTGTAGATATTGAGATCATTAGGGATTGTGATATGACTATTCTGATGAATAATAGTAAATTAGGAGCAAGAATATTCATGGAATAAATGACTTAGAAGTTAATAGATTACAGAAACAAGCAGAAATGGTATAATCTGATGAGAGGAGAAACAAAGCAGAGTTAAGAGAAAAGATTGGAGAATGATCTATAAGTGGCAATGAGAAACAAGGATGTCACCTACTCTGCCTCCAAGCCTGGTCCTATGAAGATTGTGAGAGAAAACAGCCACCAGCTGTCATGATGATTAGGAAGGTAAAAGCCCAGGGTTCTAGCAATTCTTGTGGTATCTGAACTAAAATAGAAAAAGACAAGATTATATGAACCCTAGTGGATTCAATGTGGAGCCCTGGTGGCACAGTGGTTAAGAGATTGGCTGCTAATCAAAGATCTGCAGTTTGAATCCACCAGTTGCTTCTTGGAAACTCTATGGGGCAGTTCTACTCTGTCCTATAGGGTTGTTATGAGTCAGAATCAACTGGGCGGCAACGGGCTTGGATTTTTTATTTTAGTGGATTCAATGTAGAGATTGATGGTTGAGGTAGGAACTGTGGAGGTCTTTCAAGGGGAGAGCAAAGTTTTGGAGTTCTCTCTTGACTTCCACTTCTGAAAGTGGGGAAAACAGGGAAGGCATGTTTATATTTCAGGCAGTCTAACTCCCACATGACCCAAGTTAATTGGATCAATATGTACTCATTACATTGCTTGTTGCTAATTTACTAATAAATTAAAGTAAAAGAAATATTAGACTCTGTTAAAAACCTCATTATTACCTTGACTAGTCCTCTTAATCTGGACAAACTAAAGCAATAATTTCAAAATAAAATCTATACAAACTGGTAACCAAATGTTTGCTGTGTTTTTGGTGCATAGATATTCATAACTGCTATATGTCATCATGATGTGGCCTTTGGTGTTATAAAGTGTCCTTCTTTGTCTTGTATACTGCTCTTTAGCCTGAAATCTATGTGTCTAATATAAGAATTGAAACCTTGGAGTTCTTATTGTCTTCATTTGCCTGGTAAACCTTTGTCCACCCCTTTATTTTTAGTCTTTTTGTATCACCTTGTTATGCACGTCTCTTTTGAGAATTAAGTTTTGCTTGTAGCCAATCAGAAAATATTTCTTTCAATAATGGTGATTGTAGTTAATCAGAAAATACTTCTTTCAATTTATTAACATGTTTAATATGTTTTATTTGAAATTTGTCATATTATTTATATTATATTTATACTACAAATTTTGTTTTATGTTACATTTATCGCAAAGGTTTTCTTTTTTTGGTATTTAGAAAGGTATAGTGTCTTGTTTTATTTCTTATCTTTATACTATTATCTCTAAAGATATCTTTGGACAAGGGGTCAACAAACTTTTTCTGTAAAAGCTAGATGGTAAATATTTTTGGCTTTTTTGGGTAATACAGTCCCTGTATCAAATACAGAACTTGGGCAAATTATCAAACATAATCATAGATAATAAAGAAATACATAAAGCAGATACTGATGAAAACAGACTAAAATTCAAGTTACTGGTATTCAAGTTATCCATTACCCTAACTCACTGCTCCACTTTCTTGTTTACACTGTTGTTAGTTGCCCTTGAGTCAAAGGAGCTTACGTAAGAAGAATTTTTCAGATGGGCTTAGCATGCAAACAATATTTGTATAACTATTAGAAACATGCTAGAAAGATTATAGCATAAAACAAGTGAAAATTGGAGTGCATACTTCTCCATTATATTGAATAAACTGAAGTAAATATCATCTCTATGAAACAATATAGCAAAATGAAATATAAAGGCTCAATGAAAAATGAGACAACGGAAAGAAATGAAAAGTTTTGTGGCAGAATCCAGTAAATATATAAAGAAGAAAAATGACACTGAGGCCAATAGAACGCCCACCATCTTGAATAAGCAAGGGTGGTGCCTGCCATTCCTATATGATAAGAGAACTAACTCCTTGCATGTAAGCTATCTCCTTATTAGGTAATGTAAGAACTAACCCCCTGTCTTTAAGGTATCTCCTTATTTAGGTATAATTCTGGTTTTGGCTCAGTTAAGAAAAATAAGAGACTGGAGTCTCAAGACCAATGGGAACTGATCTAGAACCAGGTTTGGCCCACCTGACAAGTGCAGTACAGAAAACTGTGTCCCTTGGATGACCTATTGACGTCAGAGGCGGAAAAACACACCCCCGTCTACACACCGCGTGGAGCAGACCTGGAAGCGTCCGTTTACTACACCATCACAGAAATAAAGGTAATATTGGAAGTAGACTAACCACTGCACTACCCATATACACCCATAAAAAAAGTTAGGGACATAAAGAGAGAATTGAGAAAATTTAGTAAAGCGAAATGAAAAAGAAGATGAATAAAAACGGTTTTGAATGAAAATAATAACTATATATGACAGAAAAATAGGATATGCTATATGTATTATTGTTGACCCTTGTAAAGAAATGGGAGTAAATAGAACAGGACAAATGGCTTGGGTCAGACACACCTTAGTCCTCAAAGTGACATCTTTGCTTTTTAACACTTTAAAAGAGGTCTTTTGCAGCAGATTTGCCCAATGCAATAGACCATGTGATTTCTCCACTGCTGGGCCATGGGTGTTCATTGTGGATACAAGTAAAATGAAATCCTTGACAACTTCAATAAAGCTAGTCAGTTTTAAAATCTTTGTAAATGCCAATTAAGCTGCACAAGTGTGGCAATTAATGTGACAGAATATGGAATGAAAAAATAATGCTATACTTCATAGTGATATGAATAATAAAAACACAAACTGATAAAATCCAAAAGTCTAGGCTGGAGAAAAGGTGAAGGATGGAGTGAGGCTGCGGAGGAGGTGGAGAGAGGAAAAAGATCATAGAGGCATTCTAACAAAGTGACTAATTTTAAGCAGAGTTCTGCTGTCAGACATTTTTTGAATGGAAGCCAGGTTCTGCCACTTATTAGCTCAGTGACTTTGGAGAAGTTGTTTAATTTATCTTGTCTCGTAATCCACGTCTGCATAAAGATCTATCACAGAGTTCCTATGTCATATGGTTGTTAAGAGCATAGACTGAATCAGTTAGTAATTGTTGAGTACTTACAATGGGGCTTGGCAAATGTTAATCACTGGAAAAGTATTCTGTAAATAAAATATTTAAGGAAGTGTTTAAGAGCTCAGTCTAACTCAGACTGCCTAAGCTGAAACCTCATTTGAAAACCCAGGGCTTGAGAAGAAACTTGAAAGTTTCAAATTTTCCTTCTTGTACTCCCTTGGGTACTCTGAACAGGAAATAGACTTGAATTTCCCTTTATATTATTCCCAGTTTGGAATAAAGAAGTGGCTAAAAATCTTTCTTAAGCTGCCTATCTGTACAAGGGTTTTTTTTTTTTTTTTAAATCTTTATCATGTCTTTACATCATCCATCATACACTGTCTTGTATTATCCTGACCCCTCCCCTTCACAATATTTGCTACATCTTTCAATGTCATTAAAAGTTTTCCAGCATGTGCTATAAATTATTTTACCAATACCCTGTTTTGAGACCTTCAATTTTTATTTCATTGTCTGTCTGCCTTTGTAAAGAGTGTTGTGATAAATACTCTTTCAGTAATGATGTAGAGCCCTGGCTGACAGTGGTTAAAGAGATTGGCTGCTAAGCAAAAGGTTGGCAGTTCGAATCCACCAGCCACTCCTTGGAAACCCTTTTACTCTGTCCTATAGGGTCGTTATGAGTCGGAATCAACTCCACAGCAACAGGGTAGTGATGATATGTTTAAGCTCATCCATTCTTAATTCCTCTGAATAAATTCTTAGCTGTACAGTTGTTGACTCAAACAGATATTTTGGATGTTGATAATTATTTAAAAAATAGTATTTATAATATTTATACCAACTGATATTCTCATCAGCATTGAGAGTTCCTGTGTATACCTCTGCCAACAACCAATAAAAGCATCCATTTTAGTCCCTATCAGTTTTTAAGTTGAAAATGCTATCTTACTACTTGATTTTGTATATAATCTCTTACTATTGAGACCATATAGAGGAAGTGTTAGACATAGAATTTGAGAGTCAAATTTCTACATTCAAATTTTGGTTTTGCCAATACTTGGCAACAAGTCCTTATGCAAGAAGACTCAGCTTCTTCATCTGTGAAATAGAGAAAATTACAGTATCTTCCAGTTTTTTAAAGGGTTTCATTGATATATTGCACGTAGAGTTGCTTGCACATGGTCTATGATTAGTAATTGGTAGCTAATGTTAGTGATTTATATTTTTTAGGTGAAGGGCATCTCCAGGTTTTTTGAATTTTTTTTTTTTGATTGAGGTGTTTGTCATAATCCTCCTCTCTGTTTTTATCTGTGGTGGGCTGTTATATGCAAATGTGCCTCCAGGAAATTGGCCTACCCCCTGCCAACTTTCAGTTTGCATGATTGTTCTGGCCTCACAGTTTCCAGAAAAGCTGCTTGGAAAACTACTCATCCGCACTGCCAAATAGTAGTTAATTGTCATTTCCACATCTGCCCAAGCCTACCCTTTCCTCCCATTCTCACATGGCCACAATCTCTGATTCCTCCCTATAATTCTGCTTTCTCTGGGAGGGCAATTATGAGTCTGGCCTTGCTGTCTTTCTTCTGTTTGATCCCATCCGTGCTGTATCTAAAAGAAGTTAATTCAGATTCCTGGCAAATATGTTATTATTCCCTAGTTTGTCGTACTGATGTAGGTGTCTCTCTTCTAGGATTAGTTCATAAAGAACTTGTTTCATGTTGCTACCTTACTCAAAAGTTTGGCCAAGTTACATATTTCAGACTCTGAAAGTTTATAAATAAGAACTTCGTCATTGTGTTTGCATGATTTTTCCTCCATGGGAAATAATTCATTTGACATTTCTTGGCTGGCTTCCAGGTATTTAGAAATAAATAGATGAATAAACACTAGAGCTTATTTAATTTCACGTCATGTTTGAATCCCACTTATTCTCTGTTTAACTGAACACTATATTGAACATAAATCTTTTATTACTTTGTTTTTCTTTATCAGAGTTAAAAAAAAAAAGTCCTTCTCTTGTGAGGGATTTAGTCTTTCACCCTGAATTACCATCCTACTGAGGGAACGGCACACTATGAAATACAATGTGGTTTTCAACAAATTTGTAATTAAGATCTGTTGCGGTATCTTCATGTGATTAATGACAGAGAAAAGTATTTTTTTTTTGCAATTAAAATTTTATTTATAAAAATCTAACTCACCACTTAGTAAAGGGTCACCAAGTGTTTATGACAAAAGAAGTAAATGCTCTGGGAATAGAAAGACTCAGAAGACCGTTAGTTCTCAGAGAACTCTGATTCAGAACTTTCAGAAATGAGGCAGACATGATAGATGAAATGTTTCAATGTGTTAAAAAAAAACACAAAAATAATGCCATCTGAGGAGAAGATAGAGGAGGCCCAGAGAATAGCATTACCAATTTTAAGGGAAAATGAGATCATCCTAATTAAATTTCATCACTTTTTCTTTATTAAAATGTCACGATTTTTGTATAAATACTAGTAATATTTCCTACTTAGCTCTACTTTTTTACCTGTTTTATCTTTTAGAAAAACTTCTAATGAAAGAAAAAAAAGAAGCTTCAAGAAAAAAACATATACACATATAAATATATTGCTTTGGCATCTCTAAACCAAATCAAAAAACCAACCCCGTTGCCACTCAGTTGAGTCCAACCCATAGCAACCCTAGAGGACAGAGTAGAACTTCCCCATAGGGTTTCTAAGGAGTAGCTGGTGGATTTGAACTGCCTACCTTTTGGTTAGTAGTCCTATCACTTAACCACCGAGCCATTGACATCTCTAGAGCACCAAATTGCTTCATAAAGTCCTGCTTACAAATTCAAACAATTTGTCAAAGCTAATCCTGTACCATGATCCATCTATGTCAGAATGGCGCAAACAAAACCTACTGTCTCTGTTACCCAGTATTTTCAGTTAATTTTGTTGTTTTGTTTTGTTTCTATCCTAGTCTTGTAAAAACATATAATAACTAAGTGCAGGTTCTCTACTGAAGAGGAAGATTTATTATAAGTGTATTTTTGTGTCATTTTTAGTTCCTCTTACTATGACTTTTTTCAGCTGAACAGAAAACATTCTATCTTTGTTCTATCACTCGAAACTCTTGGACTATTAGTAAACGCTCTCCTTTTATTTCTTTGTTTCTTAATCAATTCACACACTTTACAACCTTACTACCTAAGTGGGGTTTGTTGGCCAATTGCAGTAGTATTACCTAGGGGCTTTTAAAAATGTAGACTCTCAGGCCTCATCCCTGATTTACTGAATCAAAATCTGCATTTTATATTGATCCCTGGATGATCAAATGAACATTAAATTTTAGAAAGCACAACAAATATCTCCTCATCAGCCATTTTCCCTTTAATTCCTTGCTTGGATTATGTCCCACTCAATATTGAAGTTTCTTGTGGAAGACTACCAATAATCCCCTAATCATCAGATCTAGTTTTTGCTCAGGTTACTTCTTCTTCCAGCCTCTTCCTTCATTGTTTTAATGTTGACTGAGCTTCCTTTCTAATAAAGCTTCCTTTCCTGAGTCTTCTATGGCAGTAGTGATACTTCCCTATCTTCTTTTAGAACTATGCCTTTTTGTCCCCTTTCTTGATTTTTCTAATACCAAAGGTAAGAACACTCCAATATTCTGGATTTTACCATCATTTTTATCTTCTTCTATTCCTTGATCAGGTTACATTCACTCCTAGAACTTGAATAATTATGTTGAAGTATGTGGTGTCCAAATCCTTATCTCTGGTCCCCATTTATCTCCTCAGATATCTTATATTTTAAACAACCTGATGAACATCTCAACCTGCATATCCTCAAAATCAGTGGATCCAAACTGGAACTTACAGCTTTCCTTCCCAAACTAGATATTTCCTTCTGCTTTGGTTGTTATACAAAATGTCATGTTTCGTTTCTCAGTACAGTACATTATTAAATTCCTTAAAGATGTGAATCAATTTAATTCTACTTAATACTTTACAATGTGAAGGTATTACTAATAGACTTACTTCATCAACCAAATTCTTGCATACATATGTCATTTTTGTTGTATTTTACTAAAGTGGTTCTTCGGAATATCTGGTAGGGTTCTCTAAATTAGACATATTATAATAACATAAGGAGCCCTGTGGCACAGTAGTTAATTGGTCAGCTGCTAACCAAAAGGTCGGCGGTTTGAACACACCCGGAAACAAGATGTGGCAGTCTGCTTCTATAAAGATTACAACATTGCAAATCCTGTGGGGCCGTTTTACTGTATCCTATAGGGTTGCTATGAATTGGAATCGACTGGATGGCAATGGGTTTTCTAATAACATAAGAAGAGGTAGTTGAGGAAATAGAGCTGCCCTAAAGAATACTGAATCACTACAAATTCAATGCAATCCCAATCCAAATACCAACATCATTCTTTAATGAGATGAAAAAACTGATCGTTAAGTTTATATGGAAAGGAAAGAGGTCCCGGATAAGTAAAGCATTATTGAAGAAGAACAAAGTAGGAGGCCTCGCACTACCTGATCACAGCCTACTATACAGCTACAGTAGTCAAAACAGCCTGGTACTGGTACACCGACAGACACTTTGACCAATGGAACAGAAGGGAGAACCCAGATGAAAATCCACCCACCTACAGCCACCTGATCTTTGACAAAGGCCCAAAGTCTATTAAATAGGGAAAAAAATATTTTTAACAAATGGTACTGACAAAACTGGAAGTCCATATGTAAAAACATGAAACAAATCCTTACCTAACACCATACACAAAAACTCATTCAAAATTAACAAAAAAATTTAAATATAAAACCAAAAACTATAAAGATGGTGGAACTAAAAATAGAGTAAACACTAGGGGCCCTAATACACAGCATAAATAGGATACTAACCATAACTAACAATACAGAAACACCAGAAGATAAGCTAGATAACTGGGATCTTCTAATAATTACATACTTAGGCTCATCAAAAAACTTCATCAAGAGGAGTTCCGGCAAAATGGCGCTCTAAGCAGAAGCACCACGCTGTCCCTCCACAGCAAAGATCCAAAAAACTAAGCCTAACAGAGAATACAACAATCCTGAAACCCTAAAACATCAAATGAAGAGATAAAGAGCTCAGCCAAGCACCAAATGGAGTGAGAAAACTGACAAAGAACGGAGAGCAAGGAGAGATTCATGCAGAGGTCCCCTACCAGCTAACGCAGCATGGATCCGCCATCTTGAACTCCTATCGGAGACCAGAAAACAGGGGGTACGAGAAAGCAGCCTCACGGAGAATCCAGCGGGAGACAAAACAACTGGTAATTTGCGGTGTGCGCTTTCCTACCCCCCACCCCTCTTCACTCCGGCTTGGCCTCCTCTGCTTCCCCTGGCCACGGTCTCTTGACCGGGAAGGGCTGGCTGCTTGGATTCTACACACCCGAGTGGGTGGCTCTCTGGGTGCCATTTGTTGGCTGCAGGTGTTGCTTTTTTCCTGCTTCTTTTGATTTTTTCCTTGCCTCTCGCCATCTCCCCCTCCTTCCCCTCGAGTGCCTCGCTCCGTGCACCATCTTTGCTTCTTCCTGAGCGGCTGCAGAGCGCCGGTAATTTGTGATATACGCTTTCCAACTCTCTACCCTTCTTCACCCACACTCGGCCCCCTCTGTTTCCCGCGGATGCAGTCTCTTGTCCAGAAACACCAACCCGCACTAGCTGGCTCTCTGAGTGCCATTTGTTGGCTGCTGGTGTTGTTTTTTTTTTTTTTCCTGCTTCTTTTGATTTCTTGCTTGCCTCTTGCCATCTCCCCCTCCTTTTGCTTGAGTGCCTGGCTCTGTGCGCCATGTTTGTATCTTCCTGAGGGGCCGCTGGTCTCCATTCGAGTGTGGAGCTGCTTCCCGGTCTGGGCTACTGTGCTGGTGGGATCCCGGGGCTTTTGTTCGTTTGTTTTTTTGAATTGTTTGCTTGTTTTCTTTTCCTTTTCTTGCGTTGGGAGCCCTTTCTGGCCAGGCTGAGCTGCGTGGCAAGGAGACTCCCCTTCGGCTTCCACCGATGTGCAGAGGGATCCCTGAGGGGATTTCTTTTTTTGTTGTTTTTTTTTTTCTGTTTTTTTGGGGGCCTTTCTTGTTCTTTTTTTTTTTTTTCAATTTGTTTTGTTTTCTTTTCCCTCTTTTTACCTTTTTGTCTTTCTTCATTGCTCAGTTTCTCATCTCTCTATATCTTCCTTCTCTTTCTGTTCCCTGAATACCTGGCATTGTGTACCTCTACGCCTTCTAACCAGGCTGTACTGCAACACCTGAGAGTGACTTCCCCAGACTTCATAGCTGCACCGGTGAGATCCCTGGGAACTTTGCGGTTCTTTAACCTTTCTGATTTTTATTTATCCATTCTTTTCTTCCTCTTCCCCTTTCTGTTTTTCTCCACTTCATAGTCTCTCATCTCTCCACTACAACGGCAAGCTCCCCTAGCATTCTTTTTTGTTTGTTTGTATGTTTTTGGCTCCTGTTCCTCTCTCCATTCTCCCATATCCATATTAGCTCCACACATAACAATCTCCCTGATGCATCCTGCCTCTCTGCACTGTGCACTTGACATCACACCACCAAGCAGCACAGGCACGGCCTACTGGAACCTGCCCTGCACTGATTACTGACCTGCTCTAGTGGCTGTAGTAAGTGACACAAGCAACCCATCCCAGTAATTCCTCTGCAGCTAGACCTGCCTTGCCATACCATATCTGAGTGACTGACACTGCCAGTTGGAGAAGGAGGCGAAAAGTATTGAGCGCACAGACGAGCAAACAACAAAGAACATACAGTCCCCCTGCTCAGACATAGTCAATTTTTTTTTAAAAAGGGATGAAACAATCAAATCTACAATCAATAAACAAGAAAAATAACTACTGAATGCCCCAACAACAGCAGACAATATCAAAACATTTACAAAAACAGGACAGGATGGTTCCAGTAGGCATCCAAAATAAAACACCAGATGACTCTCCTGTGGAGAAAATTAACTAGAACTAGCTGATATGGAATTCAAATCTTTAATTCTCAGAATTCTCCAAGAACTGAGGCAAAAAGCTGACAAACATGAGGAAAAAATAGACAAATTCATGGAAAACACAGACAAAAAATTGGAAGAATTCAGGAAAATAATGCAGGAACAAA
>NW_004443948.1:5008375-5013934 GCF_000243295.1 Trichechus manatus latirostris | reverse complement strand
GTTAAATGAGAAACTATTTTGTTCTGTAAGGCTTCATCTTAAGTGAGAATAACAGCCCAATTGGAAGAGCATAGTCAAAGTCACTGAACCTGTGCATGTAGAAATTTTTGAAATGGTGTATCTTTGGCTATGTGTATTTTCACCAAAAAAAAAACGGTTGAGAAGTTAGAGGGTTGATATGTTGTGGGGTTGTTAACCAATGTCATAAAACAACATGTGTACTACTGTTTCACGAGAAACTATTTGTTCTGTAATCCTTCACCTGAAGTACAATTTTAAAAAAATTAAATTAAAAAAAAATAAAAAAAACTTCATCAAAAGACTAAAAAAAGAACTTGTAGACTGGGAAAAAAATTTGGCTATGACATATCTGACAAAGGTCTAATCTCTAAAATCTATAGGAAAATCTAATACCTCTAGAACAAAAAGACAAATGATCCAATTAAAATATGGGCAAAGGATATGAGCAGATCCTTCACCAAAGAAGACATTCAGGCAGCTAATAGACACATAAGGAAATGTTCAAGATCATTAGCCATTAACCAAAAAAATAACTCGTTGCCATTGAGTTGATTCTGACTCATAGTGACCTCTTAGCGACATTATACAACGGTAGAACTGCCCCATGGGGTTTCCAAGGAGTGACTGGTGGATTCGAGCTGCCAACCTTTTGGTTAGCAGCTGAGCCCTTAACCACTGTTCCACCAGGGCTCCCCCTTAACCATTAGAGAAATGCAAATCAAAATTACAATGAGATATCATCTCACCCCAACATTACTGGCACAAAGAGAAAAGAAAAACAACAGAAAATAACAAATGTTGGAGGGGCTGAGGGGAGATTGTAACACTTATGCACTGCTGCTGGGAATGCAAAATGGTAAAATAATTTTGGAAAATGATATGGCACTACCTTAAAAAGCTAGAAATACAAATGCCATACAATCCAGCAATCCCACTCCTGGGAATATATCCTAGAGAAATAAAAGCTGTAACACGAATAGACATATGCACACCCATGTTCACTGCAGCATTGTTCACAACAGCAAAAAGATGGAAACAACCTAAGTGCCCATAAACACACGAATGGATAAACAAATTATGGCACATGCACACAATGGAATACTATGCAATGATAAAGAACAATAATGAATCAGCAAAACATCTCACAACATGGATGAATCTGGAGGGCATTATGCTGAGTGAAATTAGTCAATCACAAAAGAACAAATACTGTATGAGACCACTATTATAAAAACTCATTAAAAGGTTTACACACAGAAAGAAACTGTCTTTGATAGTTTAGGCTGGAGAGGAAGGATGGGAAGGGAAAAACACTAACTAGACAATAGATAAGTGGTTAACTTTGGTGAAGGGTAAAATAGTACACAGTACTGGGGAAGTTAGCACAATTCGACTAAGGCAAGATCATGGAAGCTTCATAGACACGTCAAAACTTCCTAAGGGACCAAATTACAGGCCTTAGGGCTGTGGAGACCATGGTCTCTGGGGACATCTAGCTCAATTGGCATAACATAGTTTATAAAGAAAATGTTCTACATCCTACTTTGGTGAGTAGCATCTGGGGTCTTAAAAGCTTGTGAACAGCCATCTAAGATATGTCTACCAGTCCCACTCCATCTGGAGCAAGGGAGAATGAAGAAAACCAAAGACACACGGGAAAGATTAGTCCAAAGGAGTAATGGACCACAGTTACTATGGTGTCTTAGTTATCTAGTGCTGCTGTAACAGAAATACCACAAGTGGATGGTTTTAACGAAGAGAAGTTTATTTCCTTATAGTAAAGTAGGCTACAAGTCCAAATTCAGGATGTCAGCTCCAGGGGAAGGCTTTCTTTCTCTGTCAGCCTTCTGCTCGTTGTTCCCCCAGACTAGGAGCTTCTCTGCCCAGGGACCCTGGGTCCAAGGGACACGCTCCGCTCCTGGCACTGCTTTCTTGATGGTATGAGTTCTTCCATTCTCTGCTTGCTTCCCCTTCCTTTTATCTCTTGTAAGGTAAAAGGTGGTGCAGGCCACATCCTAGGGAAACTCCCTTTACACTGGATCAGGGATGTGACCTGGGTAAAGGCGGTATTACAATCCCACCTAATCCTCTTTAACATAAAATTACAATCACAAAATGGAAGCCAACCACACAATTCTGGGAATCATGGCGCAGCCAAATTGATACACACATTTTTTGGAGGACATAATTCAAACCATGACACATGGCCTCTACCAGACTGAGACCAGCACAACTAAGTGGTACCTGGCTACCACCACTGACTGCTCTGACAGAGATCACAATAGAGGGTCCCAGATAAAGCTAGGGAAAAATGTAGAACAAAATTCTAACTCACCAAAAAAAAAAAAAAGACCAAACTTACTGGTCTGACAGAGACTGGAGAAACCTGAGAATATGGCCCCCAGACACTCTTTAACTCAGTACTGAAATCACTCCTGAGGTTCACCCTTTAGCCAAAGATTAGACAGGTGTATAAAACAAACAGTAACACACATAGTTTGATCAGGTATACGAGACTAAATGGGCACTCCAGCCCAGGGGCAAGGACCAGAAGGCAGGAGGGGCAGGAAAGCTGGACGAATGGAAATGGGGAACCCAAGGTTGAGAACAACAGAGTGTTGACACATCACAGGGTTAGCAACCAATGTCCCAAAACAATATATGTTTTGATTGTTTAATGAGAAACTAATTTACTCTGTAAACTTTCACCTAAAGCACAATACAAAAAAAAGGATACTAAATCACTACTTCAAGCTTATATAAATTACAAATATTTGTATTTTTATCTTTCTCAATCTACCTATCTCTGTATCTATTAAAACGTACAAGTCATATGCCAATGTGACTACAATAATTTCTTCTTTGAGGAACTAGTAGATCAATCTGCCAAGGATGGTTGTATGAGGTCTCTCTCTATAATTTGTGGTACAAACCCTTATCTTCACTTACTGTGCTAGTATTTCTTTGTTCACTATTCCCACTAAGTGTTAACTTGATATCATCTATGTTGATTCAGGCTGGACTTATCACATCTTTTATTAGGGTCCATATGCAACATACAGAGAATTCTTTATCCCTTTAATGGCTCTAAATTAGAGGTAAACTCAGAGAATCCATTATCTCTATTTCTGTAACTATTTCTCTCACAGTCTAGGAGGCTAGAAGTCTGAATTCAGTGTGCCAGCTCCAGGGGAAGGCTTTCTCTCTCTGTCGGCGCTGGAGGATAGTCCTTGTCATAAATCATCCCCTGGTCTAGGGACTTCTCAGAGCAGGAATCTCGGGTCCAAAGGATGCGCTCCGCTCCTGGCATTGCTTTCTTTGTTGTATGAAGTACCCCAAGTCTCTCTACTCTATTCTTTCTTTCATACCTCAAATGAGATTGACTTAAAACACAGTCTAATCTTGTAGATTGAGTCCTGCCTCATTAACATAACTTCTGTTAATCCTACCTCATCAACATCATAGAGGTAGGATTTATTTACAACACATAGGAAAATCACATCAGATGACAAAACGGTGGACAATCACACAATACTGGGAATCATTGCTTAGCCAATTTGATACACACTTTTGGGGAACACAGTTCAATTCATAACAAAAATGTACACTTATGATGCAGGTACTGTTCCAGGTTTGTGCATTGAAGGGCATAAAATGTAGTGTAGATCAGGGTCAACAGAAAAAGAGAACAGGTTTTGGACTTAACTTAAAATCTATGCTCTATTAAATGGCTCTGTAGCCTAGACAAATAACTAACTTTCTGAGATTCCATTTATTCGTCTGTAAAATGTTCTTAATTAAACATACTTAAAGGAGGGAGAGGTTAAAGATTAAATAACAATATTATACAGTAGTTAGTAGCACAGACTTTTGGGGTTAAAACCAAAAAACCATACTTGCTGCTGTTGAGTCAATTGCGACTCACAGCAACCCTATCGCGACCCTATATTTAAATAATAAATACTCTTTAAAACTGTAAAATTAGCATTTTCTTTGTGCTTAACATACATTGGCTAGTTTAAACCTTTCAATAACCATATAAAGTAAGGGTCATAATAATAACTACCATAATTATTATTATTATATAACAATACCGCTACTTGTCTGTGGTGACTTACATGTTGCTGTGATGCTGGAAGCTATGCCACCAATATTTCAAATACTAGCATGGTCACCCATGGTGGACAAGTTTCAGCAGACCTTCCAGACTAAGACCAACTAGGAAGAAGGACTTGACTATCTACTTTTAAGGGAATTTGCCAGTGACAACCTTATGAATAGTAGCAGAACATTGTCTGATATAGCCCCAGAAAAGAAGCCCCTCAGGTTGGAAGCCACTCAAAAGACCACTGGAAAGAGCTGCCTCCTCAAACAAAGTCGAACTTAAAGAGGTGGATGGAGTCAAGCTTTTGGGCCTTCTTTGCTGTTGTGGCATGACTCAAAATGAAAAGAAACAACTGCAAACATCCATTAATAATTAGAACAAGGAATGTACGAAGTATAAATGTAGAAAAAATTTAAGTCGTCAAAAATGAAATGGAATACATAAAGATCGAATCTTAGGCATTGAGCTGAAATTGACTGGTATTGGCCAGTCAATGTGGTATACTATGCCAGGAATGGCAATTTGAAGAGGAATGGCATCACATCCATCTTCAAAAGAACATTTAAAAATCTATCCTGAGGTACAATGCTGTCAGTGATAGGATAATATCCATACACCTATAAGGAAGACCAGTTAACATGACTATTATTCAAATTTAGACACCAATCACTAATGCCAAGATGAAGAAATTGAATACTTTTACCAGCTTCTGCAGTCTGAAATTGATCAAGCATGCAGTCAAGATGAATTGATAATTATTGGTGATTGGAATGTGAAAGCTGGAAACAAAGAAGAAGGATCAGTAGTTGGAAAATAAGGCCTTGGTGATAGAAACAACCCCAGAGATCATATGATAGAATTTTGCAAGACCAACAGCTTCTTCATTGCAAATACATTTTTTCAACAACATAAACGGCAACTGTACACATGGACCTTGCCAGATGGAATGCAGAGAAATCAAATTGACTACATCTGTGGAAAGAGACGACGGAGAAGCTTAATAGCATCAGTCACAGCAAGGCCAGTGGCCGACTGTGGAACAGATCATCAATTGCTCATATGCACATTCTAAGTGAAGCTGAAGAAAATTAAAACCAGTCTATAAGAGCCGAAGCGCAACCTTGAGTTTATACCACCTGAATTTAAAGACCATCTGAAGAATAGATTTGGCGCATTGAACACCAGTGACCGAAGACCAGACAAGTTGTGGGATGACATCAAGAGCATCACACTTGAAGAAAGCAAAGAGTCATTAAAAAGACAGGAAAGAAGGAAAAAACCAAAGTGGGTGTCAGAAGAGACTCTGAAACTTGCTCTTAAAAGTAGAGTAGCTAATCAAAAACACTGGAAATAACAAATGTTGGAGGGGCTGTGGGGAGATGGGAACTCTTATGCACTGCTGGTGGGAATGCAAAATGATACAACCATTTTGG
>NW_004443948.1:4951220-5006867 GCF_000243295.1 Trichechus manatus latirostris | reverse complement strand
ACCAATGTCATAAAACAGCATGTGTGTTACTGTTACATGAGAAACTATCTGTTCTGTAAGCCTTCACCTGAAGTACAATAAAATATTAAAAAAAAAAAAAAAAGTAGAGTAGCTAAAGTAAATGGAAGAAATGATAAAGTAAAAGAGTTGAACAGAAGATTTCGAAGGGCGGCTGGAGAAGATCAAGTATTATAATGAAATGTGCAAATACCTGGAGTTAGAAAGCCAAAAGAGAAGAAAACACTTGACATTCTCAAGCTGAAAGAACTGAAATAAAAATTCAATCCTTGAGTTGCAATACTGAAAGAGTCTATGAGCAAAATAGTGAACGACATAGGCAGCATCAAAAGAATATGGAAGGAACACACACAATCACTATACTGAAAAGAATTGGTAAACATTCAACCTTTTCAGGGGGCAGCATATGATCAAGAATCGATGATATTAAAGGAAGAAGTCCAAGCTGCACTGAAGGCACTGGCGAAAAACGAGTCTCCAGAAATTGACAGAATACCAATTGAGATGTCTCAATGAATGGATGCAACACTGGAAGTGCTCACCCATCTATGCCAAGAAATTTTGAAGACAGCAATCATATTTGTGGCCATTCCAATGAAAGGTGATCCAACTGAATGAGGAAATTATCGAATAATAGTATTAATAGCACACATAAATAAAATTTTGCTGAAGATCCTTCAAAAGCAGTTGCAGCAGTACATTGACAGGGAACTGCCAGAAATTCAAGTTGTATTCAGAAGATGATGCAGAATGAGGAATATCATTGCTGATGTCAGATGGCTCTTGGCTGAAAGCAGAGAATACCAGAAAGATGTTTACCTGTGTTTTCTTGACTATGGTAAGGCATTCGACTGTGTGGATCATAACAAATTATGGATAACATTGCAAATAGGAATTCCAGAACTCTTAATTGTGCTTGTGCAGAATCCTGTACATAGCCCAAGAGGCCGTTGTTTGAACAGAACAAGAAGATACTGCACGGTTTAAAATCAGAAAAGGTGTGTATCAGGGTTATATCCTTTCACCATATTTATTCAATCTGCATGCTTAGGAAATAATCTTAGAAGCTGGACTATATGGAGGAGAACATGGCATCAGGATTGGAGGAAAACTCATTAACAATCTGAGATATACAGATGACACAACCTTGCTTGCTGAAAGTGAAGAGGACTTGAAGCACTTACTGATGAAGATAAAAGACTGCAGCCTTCAGTATGGATTACACCTCTACATAAAGAAAACAAAAATCTTCACAACTGGACCAATAGGCAACATCATGATAAATGGAAAAAATATTGAAGTTGGCAAGCATTTCATTTTACTTGGATCCACAATCAACACCCATGGAAGCAACAGTCATGAAATCAAATGATGTATTGCATTGGGCAAATCTGCAGAAAAAGACCTCTTTAAAGTGTTAAAAAGCAAACATATCACTTTGAGAGGTAGGATCACATGACCCAAGCCATGGTATTTCCAATTACCTCATATGAATGAGAAATCTGGACAATGAATAAAAGACCAAAGAAAAATTCATGCCTTTGAATTATGGTGTTGGCAAAGAATATTAAATATACCATGGACTGCCAGAAGAAGGAACAAATCTGTCTTGGAAGCAGAACAGCCAGAATGTTCCTTAGGAGCGATGACAGTGTGACTTCATCTCATGTACTTTCAACACGTTATCAGGAGGGACCAGTACCTGGAGAAGAACATCATGCTTAGTAAAATAGAGGGTCATCGCAAAAGAAGAAGACCCTCAATGAGATAGGTTTACACAATGGCTGCAATAATTGACTCAAACATAGCAACAGCTGTGACGATGGTACAGGACCAGGCAGTGTTTCATTCTGTTGTACATGTGGTCTCTGTGAGTGAGAACTGATCTCACTGCATCTAACAACAACATATAGCAGTAATTATTAGCCTACAACAGGTGGTCAATTTACGTTAGTTTTCTTTAACTCTTGTTATTCCCTAATTATTTCCTTTCACCTGCTTTGCCTTATAAATTTGGGTTCAGGAACTCTGTTTTTAGGTGCTTGTTGTGCTAAATTCTGACTGTGTGTCAATACTATCTCTGAACTTTATTTTTTCATTTATGAAATGTAATCATAATACTCAAATGAGATAAAGCATTTAAAACTGCTGTGATAACTCTAAAATGGTATATAATGTGAATTCTCACCAGATTTTACTGCAGATAATATTGATCATCCACTAATTCATTCCACCAACACCTTTTGAATGACTAACCATTTGTGGCCTTTGTGCTGGACACTAAAAATAATACAAAAAGGCTCTGCCTTGAAGGGATTCACAGATTAGTAGATGATACAATTTTATATAGGGCAGCTGCAATAGTGTGATCCATTGATGATGATAGGGTTAGGCACAGGATGACTGAAGGATGACCCTGAATTGAGTAGAACCAGAATTCACTTGACTGATTTTACATGAAAATACTGTAACTGAAGTTTGATGGTTCTTTCAATTATCACTTCCCTTTTCCCCCAATTTTAACCCTTTTTGTGTCTCCCCCATCTAACTCTTCTCCCCTTTCACTATAGGGTCAAATTCCATTACATGACTGAGTCAGGATAAAATGGTCTCATAGCCAATTCACATAAAGGTAAGGTATCTGCCTTAGCAAGTCCAAGAATTTAGAAGAATGCGAAACAATGATGTGTGTACCAGCTATTGGGTGTATTTGTCCACCAACTTTTTTTTAACAAAATGCCTTGCGGCCCTCTGCCATTCTCAACTCTGCTGGTATCTTGTAATTTGTCCTTTAATCTATACCTGTCTTGGAAATGATGAGCTTTTATCTTTAACTTCAAAAGACATTCCTAACTTAACCACCCCCAGGTAAAAATTACACAGAAGCTGCTAAACTCCCACTGATGTGAGAAACACTGATGTAAAAGCTGTTAACTTCTCAGTCATATCCTTTTATTATTATGTTTATCTTCATGGTTCAAAAGATGCCAAATGCAAAGTTTACAGCAGTTTCTAACAGATTCTTTGCCAGTAGCAAAATAGTTCAAGTGAGTTGTAAATTCTGCGTGGTCAAATTGAATTCAGAGAAAGTGACTTGGGACTAGAGACAATGATTAATTTTATTAGGGGGAAAAATTGCCGCCAAGTTAGTCTGTCAGTCACAATGTCCAATTTCAATGAAATGCTTTAAACGTCATTGGATATAAACCTTGGTTCACTGTGAATTCACAAATAATGTTTAATGAGAATCTAACACAAACCATGTCCTAGCAGTTAACTATATATGGAATAAGTTAGGAAATTCAGCTGTTTCTAAGAATATATTGTCTAGAATTAACTACTAAGCAAAATTTTCAAAGGGATTTCCTTAGGGCTAATAACTACAGAAACACATTCAGCATACATTCTTCCTTAAATAATAGGTAATGTTTTTGAGCACTAACTCTTCCTAAAGTTTAGAATCTCTGTCAAAAAATGAGAAGAGTAAACGGCATAAAATTGTGAAGTTTGGAGAGAGGGGGCAGGGAAGAGACAGGAAGGATGAACAGAGAGACCTTTGATAAAAGTTGCACATCATTTATACTTTATTTCTGCAGTGTTAGTCATTAATTATGTGTGTGTGCGTATGTGTGCGTGTGCGCTCGTGTGTGTGCGCATGTGTGTTCCTTATATCAGGAAAAGAACATTGGACTGAAAAAGTGTCTGAGTAACCTTAGCGACTGGAAATGAGAAGTTTGATTAGATGATATCAAATATCTCTGGTAGCTCCAGAATTCTAATTTTCATTTAGTATGTAAGACTTCATTAATGCAGAGTATCAGTCTTTGAATTTCTTTGACTATATTGGTGAATTTTAAATAATTATATGGTGAAAGAAGTTTAGTCTTGGAGGAAAACAATGAAGATGCTGTCTATAAAATATAAAATTATTATGTGTTGGCTCAATGTACATTAACATATCATAATATCACTACTGAACACATTTTTATATCAACTAATATAATGCCATTTGCAATTTCTAAAAGCCTATATGATTATAAGGCATTATTACCTTTATATATCCAAAGGAATATCTTAGAGAGTTATATATAATGAAATCATATTCATCTATCTTCCAGGTCTCATAATAAATTTAAGTTAAATTAGGTGGTGATTGTGATTAGCTAATATGGGAGAAAGAGTAAAAGATGATAAATGGATGGGTCTTTTCCCATTCCCAAATATTGATGCAAACTAAGTATATCATATAAGAGTTTACATGTATCTCTAAAAATGCATGTTAACCTGTATGGCAAAAAGCTATAAACATATATATTTGCTTCACAGTGGTAACTATGACCAAAAAGAATAGGAATTTTATATTCCTGAAATAAACACCTGCATTGTTTTTGCTTGCTTCCAAAGTAAAGTAACTAGGGTCACAATGAGTTGAAATCAACTCAGTGGCACACAACAACAGTTTTAATGGGAGCAGATCACCAGGACTTTTCTCCCACAGAGTGGCTGAGTGGGTTTGAACCTCCAACCTTTCGGTTAGCAGCTGAGCACTTAACCATCGAGCCACCAGGGCTCCTTATATCAAGATTAACAATGACATACCAAAAACTAGTGACCGAACATCCAACAGTCGCTAGTGTTATTCTCCAAGCACAAAGACAGTGAAACACTATGAAAGGGAAAGATAGAATGAGAGAGAGAAGATGATAAAGCACAAAGACTAACAAAGAAAAGCTGTGCTTTGCAGACTATCAACATTGTACACAATAAAACTCTTATTTAAAATATTTAAGCACTGAAAACTTTTCCCAGCCCAGTGTACAATGGAAAAAATTAGATCACCCTTCCCCCAACCATATAATACAGAGTGGCTTTAGTATACATATTTTCTTAGATTTTATAAATATCCATTTGTGTTGACTGTAATTAATGCTTGCTTTGTCATTTCCCCTCAGTGGTTATAGCTCAGTAATTTTACTATATATATATGTATATAAATATATATTTTTTTGTGAACAATTTAACATCCTCTTTTATAACAAGCAACACTATATGGATTGTTTGACTAGTAACGTTTTGATTACTGTAGCTTTGCAGTAAAATTTAAAATTAGAAAGTATGGGTCCTCAAACTTTGTTCATTTTCAAGAGTCTTTTGGCTATTCTGGTCCCCTTACATCTTCATATGAGTTTTAGGGTCGCTTGTGGATTTTTGCAAAAATGGAAGCTGGAATTTTGAAAGGAAATGTACTGGATTTGTGTAACAGTTTGGGAAATATTGTTACTTTAATAATATCAAGTCTTCTAATACATGAACTTGAACTGTCTTGCCTTTTACTGAGAGGTGCCTTGTGTGCATTTAAGCAAGTCTTCAATGCTCTGACAAGTAGTTTAGAACTCTGCATTAGCCTTTTTTTTTCCTGCTTAAGTAGAGTTCAAAGTCAGTCAGAAGCAGGCCTTCTCAGGCAATGTCTTGGTTTCCTAGAGCTGCCTTAACAAAATGCCACAAAGGGGTGGCTTTAAAGAATAGAAATTTATTGTTGCAAAGTTCTGGAGACTGGAAATCCAAATCAGAGTATCAGCCATGTTGATTCCTCTGAGTGCTCTGAGGCAGGAACTATTTCATGCCTTTCTCCTGTCTTCTGGTGGCTACTGACAATCCTTAGTGTTCCTTGGCTTGTAGATGCATCTGCACATGAAGTCTACCCCCTGGGTGTTTCTATGACTGTTTTCTTTTATAAGACACCACTCAAATGGAATCAGGACCCACTCTACTCTTGTGGGACTTCATGTTGACCTAACAGATAACATCTCAAAGCCTCTATTTCCAAACAAGGTCATATTTCAAGGTTTAAGGGTTATGTCTTCAACGTATCTTATTGGGAAACACAATTAAATCCATAACATGAGCACAGCCCTGCTTGTATGTGCGGCCTTTTAATTTCCCAGGAATATGTCAGAGAATATGACATCTCATATACCAGCTTTTGATTTTAAGTTTTTTGGACACTCTCTTTTTAGCCTCTACTGGTAATACCAGCTGCAGCAGCTGCAATGTTAAACAATTGCTGCTAATCATTTTCTACAAACATCTTGGGGATAGGACTATTCCTATAGGGAAGGCTGTAAGTCAGGTCAAATAAAAACAAATCCTTCTAATTGAGCTTTTCAGCAACCTGCCAAATGTGTTCAATAGTGATGTTTCTCTGGAGTCATGGCTTTTGTTGAGCTCCGTATTTGTTCTCACCTCTCCATTAACTGCTTTGTTGTTATTGTTAGCTGCCTTAAAATCTGCTCCAATTCATGGTGACCTTATATACAACAGAACAAAACATTACCAGGTTCTGCATCATCCTCAGAAACATTGGTATGTTTGAGCCCATTATTGCAGCTATCTTGTCAATCAGTGGTGGGTTTCCTTCATTTTCACTGACCCTCTACATTACCAAGCATGATGTCTTTTTCTAGCAATTAATCTTTCCCGATGATATATACAACATAAACAAAGTCTCTCCATCCTTGCTTCTACGGAGCATTCTGGGTATACTTTCTCCAAAACTGAAATTTCTGGCAGTCCACAGTATACTCAATATTCTTTGCCAATACCATAATTCAAACGTGTCAATTCTTTGATTTTTTTGTTTGTTTGTTTTTACTGCTAGGAGGTAGCAGTTTTCATAGCTACTGTCATTTCAGGGTTCTTGGTTTTCAAGGTCCCTGCAGAGATGAAGAGAGGGGGGAATGGGATTAGGGCAAATTAAAATGACACAAAATTGACTCTCCCTACTGAGATTCATCTGTTTTCTTGAATAAATTCTCTTCAGTTAGTTTCAAGACTTCAATTTCCAGATATTGAAAGTGTTGATTTTGATAGGTTTTCTCAATGTTCTTGTCGCTTTCAAGAAGAAGTAAATTTACAGAGATCATTGCTCCATCACTGCAGATCATTCTTCTGATTTTGAAGTTTCTGTATGAAAGTTCTGTAAATCTCCTGGCTCAAGCATGCAGAAGAGTAGTTACTAAAATACAAAGCATAAAAAATTCAAGATTGTGGTTGCCTTTAAAGGTGTAGTTGGGGATACTGATTGGAAAAGGGAAATGGACCTAAATGTCTGGGGTTCATACTAATGTACATCTTGACATAGGTTTGGGTTACACATCTATAGGCTTGTGTCAAGAATTCGTGGATGAACAATTAAAATCTGCATTTTATTGTATGTAAATTGTATATCAAAACTGCAAGCAAATATTGAATTCTAGTAATGCTATCTGTTCTAAAGTGTTCAGGGAAAAATTTACTGATGTGTACAATTTACTTGAAACGTGTCTAAAATCCGATGGATTCATGGATGGATACAGGAGCTGATAGATATGCGAAAAATCAAATTTAGTGACAGTTAATGGTATACAGGTACAGTCGGCTCTCTGTTTCTGCATGTTCTGCATTTGTGGATTGACCAGCCACAGGATTGAAAATATTTGGGAAAAAAAAATTTCCAAAAAGCAAAACTTGAGTTTGTCCTGCACTGAGCACTATGCTGAATCCATGTGAATGAAGTTGTGTGTTGCATCCCCTGCTGTAGCCTACTGCTGTAGCCTCCTGCCATTTCACAGATCCTCAACCTCTCTCCAGCACTTATTTGAGCAATGTTCACCTCAAGTCTTGTCATTATTCCCAAAACAATACAGTATAATAACTATTTACGTGGCATTTACATTGCATTTGGTATTACAAGTAATCTAGAGATTATTTAAAGTATACGGATGTGTGTAGGTTATATGCAAACACTATGTCATTTTATATAAAGGACTTGAGAATCTGTGGATTTTGGTATCTGGGGGAGTCCTGGAACTAATCTCCCACGGATACCAAAGGATGACTGTATTCACTATAAAATTTATCAAATATGCTTTATTTTTGAAAATGTTTAGATATTGGGGGAAAATATCTAAAGTGGAAGATAGATGCTAGATTTGAAAAATATTTTTTATACTGTCCCAGTAAAAAGGAGAAGTATTTTTCCAGAGTTAAGAAACTTTGGAAACATTGATGGAAAGCTAAAGAGATAAGAGTCAATCCTTACCAAAGGGGTACAGCTAAAATCCCCCAGAATTGAGGAAATGTTAAAAAAAAAAAAAAGGCTACATCTCTCCTAAACTGTGAGAAGAGAAATTAGTATCATTTACAGCTCCATGTAGGTGACATTTTAAAGGCTTTTCTATAATAGAGTAAAAGCATGAAACACTGCTTTCCATTTTTTTAGTACCATTTCTGTAAAAATAAAAGAAGCAGTAGATGAATCAGATATCAAACTTTTATGACACTAGTGGACACAATGGTTTAGTTCAAAGTTCTGTAAAAATAAAATTCATTCATAGGAATCCTGTGAGGTGAAAATTGTACATGCCAGCATCAAAATACAATTCAGTCAGTGTATATTGGTACCATCTTCTTTTCCCCCGAAAATCTCATTATCCCATGGCTTTCAAATTTAGCGTAAAGTATGATGCTTTGTCATCCAGACCAGCTTATTTGTCTGTCTTTCACAGAATTGCTAGGTTGTTATTGAATGTGACTGCATGATAACAAAGCCTGGCTATACATGGTAAAAATGTATCAGCAGTCGCCACCATAGTAGAATCTATTACATAATTGGAAGCACAAAGTAGTGCCTTTGGAGTTGAGAGGAAGAAATTGAATAGCAGGTTCATCATGCTGTTTAACAAGCAGAAATCAAGACTCTAGGCAGTAACACACTGACATCACAGGTCATCCAGGCTGTGTAGATCTGTATACCTGAGAGAGCGATTGGAGCCCAGATACACAGGCTGTTTGAGTGCTATTTAATCACCTTAGGAAATGTCTGTACCGTGTTTACCTTGCTCCCTTTTATGGATAAACAGGAGCTCTTAGCCGAATAAATGTATAGAATCTCTGACTATAAGAAGGAAAAACAAAAACATAAAAACTCTGTGATAACCAGAAAAGACATTTTAATACCTAATATCTAATATATAACCAGGCACATAGTAGAGACTCAGGAGATGTTCACATGTAAAATAAAGACATGAATGTATTAATATATTCTTTTCAGCACAACTTTATGGAATAGTATACTGTATGTTGAGCAAATAATCCGAGAAGCTGGACTATATGAAGAAGAATGGGGCATCAGGATTGGAGGAAGACTTATTAACAACCTGCAATAAGCACATGACACAACCTTGCTTGCTGAAAGTGAAGAGGACTTGAAGCACTTCCTGGTAAAGATCAAAAACTACAGTCTTCGGTATGGATCACACTTCAACATAAAGAAAACAAAAATCCTCACAACTGGACCAACAAGCAACATCATGATAAAAGGAGGAAAGATTGAAGTTGTCAAGGATTTCATTTTACTTGGATCCACTATCAACATCCATGGAAGCAGCAGTCAAGAAATCAAAAGACATTGCATTGGGCAAATTTGCTGCAGAAAAGCTCTTTAAAGTGTTGAAAAGCAAAGATGTCACCTTGAAGACTAAAGTGCACCTGATCCAAGACATGGTGTTTTCAATTGCATCATATACATGCGAAACCTGGACAATGAATAAGGAACACTGAAAAAGAATTGATGTTTTTGAATCACGATGTTGGCGAAGACTATTGAATATACCATGGACTGCCAAAAGAATGAACAAAACTGTCTTGGAATAAACACAGTCAGAACGCTCTTTAGAAGCAAGGATGATGAGACTTCATCTCACATACTCTGGGCATGTTATCAGGAGTGATCAGTCCCTGGAGAAGGGCATCATGCTTGGTAAAGTAGAGGGTCAGTGAAAAAGAGAAAGCCCTCAACTAGAAGGATTGACACTGTGGCTGCAACAATGGATTTAAGCACAATAATTGTGAGGATGGTGCAGGACTGGGCAGTGTTTCCTTCTGTTGTACATAAGGGCGCTATGAGTTAGAACCGAATCAACGGAACCTAACAACAACAACACACTATTTTCAAGGATCTATACTGGGAAGTATTCAGAAGGCAAAGCTACATGGTATAGTCTCTTTCAAATTTTGTGCCCATATTTAGTTGGGATATTTCTCTTATTATTGAATTGAAAGTTATTTATATATGGGCCTATGTTAAAAAAAAATTGCAAGTATTTTTCTCATTTTGTGGCTTATATTTTCATTTTATTAATCGTGTCTTTTGAAGAAGGGAAGTTTTTCATTTTGATGAAGTCCTATTTATCTTTTTTTTTTTTTTTTTGGTCTAAATCAGCAGGCTGGAAACTCAGGCAGGCATTGACGCTGTATCTTTAGGCAGAATTTCTTCTCTGAGAAATCTGTTTTTGCTCTTAATGCATTTCAGCTGATTGGATGAGGCATCCACACATGCACACATTATCAAGGGTAATCTCCTTTACTTAAAGTCAACTGATTATAGATGTTAACCACCTTTACAAAATACTTTGATAACAACACCTAGGTTAGTGTTTGATTAAAAAACTGTGCAGGATAGCCCAGCCAAGCTGACGCATAAAACTCACAATGTTCAGTGTTTTCTTGTCATTCCCTTTAAGAAATACGTGTCTAACCCAAAGTAACATAGATTTTCTTCTATTTTTATTTCTGTTATTTTTAGAAGCTTAATAATTCTAGCAGTTACATTTAGGTCTGTGATCTACTTAAAGATCATTTTTGAATATGGAGCGAAGTAAAGACAAGATGTGCTTTTGTCTTTATGGGCAATTGTAAAGGACAGGTAGGGAATGGGTCAGAAAGCGATAGGCAAATTACAGAAAAATTTTTTTTAAATAAACTTCGTATTTTGGAATAATTTTAGATTTATGGAAAAATTGCAAAGATAGTATAGAGAGTTTCTGTATAATACTCACCCAGTTTACCACATATGGATATGCCTAGACCTTTTTTTTCTCTGTGAGTCATTAAAATGTAAATGTTACTACTGTCCTTTTGTTCGCAGATAGTATCTTCTCTAATAACTCTTTTTTTTTTTTTCTTTCTGAAATTTCTGCTTCTCAGATGATACAGCTTCTGGTTTCATTCTCTGTATTTCCTCTTGCTTTGTCCATTTGTCCTTCTTCCTGAGTAATTTTCTTGACTTTTTTTTCCTTCTTCTGCTGGATTTTTAAATTAATTTCTTCTAATGTAATTTGAATTTCCAAAAGTCTTCTCATAAAAGCTGAGTCACCAAATAGGGGGCTGCTTAGGTTTTATAACTCCTTTTTATCTTCCCGGCACGATCTAACTCTTCAAAGTTTTTGGTTTGCTGTTGTTGCCTTTTGTTTGCCTTTGATTTTTGTCTTTCATGCTGGTGCTTTCTTAAAAAGTTTGCTAATCCTGCATTGCCAATGTATGTTTCAGAAAGGAACAGAAGGGTTGATTGGCTACTTGGTGTATGTGGGAGCAGTATGCTAACTGGTGGATTTTGTTTTGGGTAGATCGTGCAGAGAGCTAAGTGTTATGCCCAAACATGAAATTTTACCAATACCATTACATGAATCCTTTGGGGAACCTTCTGATCTCTCGACAGACAGAAAGATTCCATCTCTCATATGGAAAGTGGAATATCAACTGATATTTATCAGACTTTTAAATAACTTCCATGGTCCTCCTGCTCTCTGCCACTGCTGAATCCTAAGCCTGCTGGAGTTGCGTGGGTCCTATTTTGCCCATAGCTACCCTGGAGGCTCATTAGGCTGAAGTTTCCTCTAACTGTCCCATTATTTTCTACTCATGTACATTCAGACTGTTAATGAAATGTCTCCTTTTCTAGAAATTTTCTAACACCTTCTTTCCTGTTCTCATCATTATTATGGTTTTATTTTTGTCATTTTATTTTGGACGCCAGATACAGATGAAATTAATGCATCTGTTACTGTTTTTGTTTTGTTCGTTTTTTGTAAATCTGTAAATCAATGTGAACAAAAACTGTTTTGATGAATTAAACAACCTGAAATTACAGGTTATGACTGACAAGTTTTGCTCCTATGTCAGCATAAGTATCTAATTTATGTATTTATTTCACAGTATTTGGCAATTCTGACTTGCATATTTAAGTTTTTGACAATGATAAATTTTTAAACATTCGTATTGTCATCGTGGGTATTTTTTTAAACATATATTCATTGAAAGTTAAACCTTTGATTTAGAAAGTTGAATGAAAGTAGTGGGAAAACAAAGTGAAACATAACTTTTTAAATTCCTTTTTAAAGATAAAAGAATCCAATGAGAGTAAACCAAAACTTACATAAGATGCTATCATTATGCTGCTGTTGTTAAAGACCGTCGAGTTGGCTCTGATTCAAGGGGACCTCATATATAACAGAACAAAATGTTACCTGCCCTGTGCCATCTTCATGATCCCTGGTATGTTTCAGTCCATTGTTGTGACTATTGTGTCAATCCATCTCATTGAGGGTTTCCCTCATTTGCGCTGACCCTCTATTTTACCAACCATTGTCCTTTTCTAGAAAGTAGTCTTTCTTGATGACATGTTCAAGTAAAAGAGCCGAAGTCTCATCATCCTCGCTTTTACAGAACATTTTGGTTTTATTTCTTCTACTTCTGCTGCTACTTGTTTTATATCCACTTCTTCACGCACACTTGACAATCTTATCATGATGGATATGTAATGATTGAGCCCTACTTGGCACTCATGCATGTGGGGCATGTGTTCTATGGCATGTATCTGCTAGTAAAAGGTTATGTGAGTGGATATACAGATACATTAATCCAAGGAAAGAAATGATGCATTTACAAAATTTGAAATTTAATCCCAGAGATAGCAAACAAATTTTTTATTCTGATGACAGCCCTACAAGAAGTAAATCATACAGGATTAGACAATATATTAGTGATGTATGGTCTGGTAAAATATGGTATGATACACATTTGAGCGTTTTAAAAACATTTTGTAAAACCAAAATCAAACCAAAGAAATGCATAGTATTTGAAACAACTCTTCATAATCTTAGGATTCTGAGCATATGGTTTGTAAATAATTTATCTAAATAAACTTTAGGGCCTATTTAAATTAAAAGCATAAGTTCTATAAAACAATATATACTTGAAGGTAATAAATTGGCCATCCTATTGGGTATCTGAATTGTCAATTTTGAACTCTATTACCTAGGCGATTGTAGACATATTCAAAAATTGTATAACAAGATTTATTCAATTTTTCATAATATTTTTTCTAACTTTCAAAAGTTAGAATTCTAAAAAGAAAGAGATATTAATATATAATAACAAATTATGAAATGTTAAATGTATTTTTGGAGGGATAGAATACACAGGTGACTTAGTTAGGATTCCATAGTTTCACATACTAGAAATCAACCTCAAACTAGTATAAACAAAACTGTCAACTTTATTTAGAAATATTAGCTCCACAACCTCCAAGGCAGGAAGTGAAAGGCTGGCTTCAAGGATCTATTAGACAGAGGAACTGGATGGAACCAGGGTGTGAGGCAGCTTCTCTCTCAATTTCCCGTTCTCTGGGCTCACGTGCTCCCTTGGCTCTGCAGTTCTTTGCAGTTCTCTGCATGACTGTTTCAATCTGCAGCCAACCTTTCTTTTCTTCTCCATGAATATGACAAGCTATGTGTCTGCCTTTTCCCCACCCTCGCTCACACCCCACTGCTTAGTTTTCAGATCTGAAATGCAGTACAACCATCTGCAGAGAGAGATGGTCTCTCAGTTCAGTTCCATATCTGAGATCATCAGAGTAGCCCCCATTGCCGTTAGGTGTCCTTCCCTGGTCCCGTCAACGCTGCAGAACCACAGAATGAAAAGATGGCTTCTGAGACGCCATACTGTATAGTGGCAGGTTGTGGCTGATAAGTGTATAGTGAGTAGCTGTAGTTTCAGAAAAAAAGGCAACACATCATTTCTCAGAGAATGCTATTCTAACGGAAAATAGGCAGGACTTGGATGAAGGAGTCTATGATTATTAACAGGTGAATTTTTTACTCTCTTAGAGGAATTTGGTCAATGTTACTTGCTTGGCACTCCCTTCAAAATGCTTTTCAAAATATTAACAAATTATTTTGGGCTTAACTGCTTTGGGTAAATTTCTATAACATTTCATTGCTCTGTTATTTTGAAGAGCTCGTCAGAATTTGACTCAATGGTTATCATGAATTTTTCAGATTTTAGAGTCGTCTAGCTTGAATTCAGGTTAAAACAATAATGAATCAAGAGTGAACCAGATGCTTTCCTGCCAGCTGATGGAGGTATTTACCAAAGTTGTCTTAGGGGGAGCTTTTGATAATGTTAGTAACCCTCTTGTAATATAGTTAATTTCCTAGCTAGGAAAAGAAGGGCACAGAAATAAAATTAACATCATAAATTCTCATCAGTGTGAGGCCTGAGGGTTTTAGGTGGGGCTTAAATAAAATCAGTCTGCAGACAGTTAGGAGATTGGAGAATACAGTACCTCATATTGGTGAGACATTATAGAAGCAAAGAGCACTGAAACAACAGAGATGATGGACTTTAGCAACACTGTATGAATGAATGGAGCCTTGGTGGCACAGTGGTTAAGAGCGTGGCTGCTAACCAAAAGGTAGGCAGTTCAAATCCACCAGCCTCTCCTTGGAAACCCTATGAGGCAGTTCTACTCTGTCCTATAGGGTTGTTTTGAGTTGGAATTGACTCGATGGCAATTGGTTTGGTTTTTTGGTTTTTATATGAATGAATAAAAAGTGTAAATCTCGGTAATTTTTTTGAATCAAATATTTTCACAGATAGCCTTTAGCTGACAATTAATATCCACGGTTTCTATAAATTATCCATAAAGACAGAGAGCATCAAACAACATCACCTCAACAGAATTTATAAAAATTATTTTTCAAATAATCTAATCATACATGGATCAACTTTCTTTGAGGCTTAATGTTTAGAGACTCATATACTGTAGGCATAAAATTGACATTTTGGCATTTCAAAATGGATCAATATAAGCTATTTTAATAATCTTCCTGTTGCAAAAGGACCAGGAGCTGTGAATTTCAATGTTCAAGTACATATTATAAAGTTCATATTAGAGTTTTCACTCAGAGACAATTGACTCTTTTCAGTGTGAAATATTAGGAGCCCTTATTTTCGAAACGTTGGCTACATTTGGATACCAAAAGTGTCTTCATCAGAAACAGGGCCAGTGTAGGAGATGGCTGTGTTGTGTTCTCCTTAGTAAAGCACTTGATTCTTTGGAGAAGCATTTCTCACTCATTTCAGCTCCTAACATGTCATATGCCTTTTACATATCATAACAAGAAACACTCCCATACTATGCAATAGTGGTTTCACAAGATATTTTCCCCCCAATTGCTGGCTTTTTTATTTTTGACACAAAGTACTTAAGTTTTCAGTGTCAGAGATCTATCAAGTGAACCAGGCTATGCTCACTAAGGATCACATGGCCGAATAAGTCAGTTAATGAGAGAGTGCACATTCTACCATCAAAAAGTCCAGTTGTATTTAGAAAATATCGTTACATATGATAACTAAAATATAATTAAATATTATAGAAAAACCATATGTATTTGCATTGTGAAATGGGTTTTGACATTTATACCTTTTTTACAGGACTACACTGAATAAAATTCAATAACATGAAGCCTCCCCGCCGCCATCAGCTTTCACTTTAAGGGCTCCTGCCCTGCTATAGCAGCACAGAACAACAGATGGGGTTGTGTGTAGCTTCTGTAGCGGCAGGCTAGGAAGCAGCCAATAGATTTCTCCTTTCTCTAACTTTTCTTTTTTTCCTTTAAAAGCTTAACAATCTTTGAAACTCAAAGTGATATAAAAGATAAGAGACATCAAATTTGTCTCTATTATATTAGTCATTGCTTGGCATACTGCTTGCAGTTCATGCATTTCTTTAGTGAAAGCACCAAATAACAATCTTACCTTACTTAGCATACTTAAGCAAAGTGCACAAGATTATACAAGCAGTAAGAAGGTGGAACTGGGATTAGAACTCATGCCTGACTTTTAGAACCTGTGATCTCATTGCTGTGCAAGGCAGACACCAGCTACAGAAAAAGAAGCCCCTTACATAAAAATTCCTTAAGGTCTTCTTCACATTTCCTAATCTATCAGCAAGAATTTGTTGTCTAGGGCATCATGAATTGAAATAAGTCAGATAAACAACTTAGGATACTGATACCAGCATGGCCCATGGATATTGGATGTTGCAGATTTTAGGGCAAGGATGGGGAGACTGGCTACTTCAAAAGGAAGTAGGAAGCAGTTTCGTGGGTAATTAACAAGGAAACGTTTAGTGGAGTTTAGGGACTGCAGGAAAACCAGTCTCTAAAATCCTGAAATCGAGAGTTTCTTCAGGTTTCATGTATAGGCCAGGTGAGTAGGAGTAGCAAGTAGTTCAAAGTCCGTATGCTTAATGTTATCTTCTAGTTTGTTTTAATTAACCTTCTTAATAAAACAGGGAACATTGCTCACCCATTTCAGAGAGTTCTAGGATTACTTGCAGAGAGGAATATAACATGAGTGCTATTCTACCCAACTAATTAGTGGGGAAATTCGTGAAAATTTACAAAAATGACTATGTTATGTAATCAAAACAACTATTTTGCATTCAGTGTCATTTTGGTGAAAGGTCCTGTAGTGAGGCTTTAAAAAGATAACACACAAAATCTGACATCAAAAGGGATTTAAATTTACTAAGGAAACTAAGATAGGTATAAAAATTACTGTGATACAAAGCATTTAAATTGGTAAATTAGATTACCATTATAGCCAGAAAAAAGTATTTTTAGTAATAAGAGAAAAAAGTTTATGAAATGAAAATCAGTCATTGAAGGTTAGGGAAGCAAAGCTGATTATTAAGGCATTTGAGCAACATTATGATTAGTAGGATGATTCGGTTTTACACCAAGGCCAATTTGACCTTACAGAAATTAAAATCTCAGTTTCCTAACAAGACAGAAAATATCAGCTGAGAAATGAGCAATTATCAGTCCAGCTCAGTCTCTGATAACTCTAATGTTTACATAAAAGGCACATCTTCTAATGCAGTGTAGGAGTATTTTGTCAAACAGTAATGTTTGGAGGCAATAAAAAGCACCTGCTACTTTAAAAAGTTGTGACTTGGCAGACAGGCATCTAACTGCAAATTATGGATACAAATTTCCAGTGTTTGAAAGCCTACTCATTAGTGTAGGGTAAAAACAAGGGATATTTTTTGGACATACTTTCTTTGTAATATGATCAATAATTCTCAGTCTCTCTCTCCATATGTATCTATATATATCTGTATCTGTATCTATATCTATCTATATAAATATAAAACCAGTTGCCATCAGTTTGATTCCAACTCATGGCAACTTCATGTGTGTCAGTAGAATTCTGCTCCACAGAGTTTTCAATAGATGATTTTTCAAAGTAGATAACCGAGACTTTCTTCCAAGGTGCCTGTCTTAGGTTGGGTTCTCTAGAGAACTAAAACCAGTAAAGCATATAAATACATATACAGAGAGATTTATATCAAGGATACAGCTCATGCAATTGTAGAGGCTAGAATGTCCCAAGTCCATGGATCAGCGTAAAGGCCTCTCCCAATTCATGCAGCTGCAGAAGCTGGCGAACCCAAGGTTGGCAGGTTGGAGAGTAGGGCCTCCGCTCACAGGCTGTGAAGGTCAACGAATTCCAAGATCAGCAGACAAGACAGTAAGATTTCTCCTGATTCACGTAGCTGCAGGGGCTGGCAAACCCAAGGTCAGCAGGTTGGGGAGCAGGACTCTTGCTTGCAGGCTGTAAAGATCAACGAATTCCAAGACTGACAGGTAAGCTGCTAGCTCAAGTCCCAAGATCCGGAGGTGAGATGACAAGAGGCAGCTGCTGGGTCTGGAATAAGCCAAAAACCTTGGCAAGGCGAGCAGGAAGGAAGTAGCTGGCGGAAAGCAGAGAGACAAAGGCAGAGGGGGCGGTGAGCCACCACAGGCCCTGCCCCCACCAATACCACTCAGCAGATTCCATCATGGGGGTGATCACATATTAAATTTCAACAGGGAAGTGATCACAACATTATACAACTGCCAAAACACTGAGAATCATGGCCTAGACAAGTTGACATACAATCTTAACCATCATGGTCCTCCCCTTATCAACTTGACACCTGTACAGGCCTCCCGAAACCATACATAATCTCTGATAAAAGATAATTACAAAGTCACACTTGCACCTAACATGATACAACTAACACACATACAGGCTAAAACGCACTAGCCCCATTTACACCTTATATTTAATAAGCGAAGGAAAGAAAAATATTTGATGCACATATACAAAGCAGAAATACTCATAACAATTACAGTCCCCATTTCTGCAATTGGTCATGTGGCCATAACTGGTATTTAAAACTACCTTCTTCTAGTGCTGCTATAACAGAAATACCACAGGTAGATGGCTTTAACAAACAGAAATTTATTCTCTCACAGTCTAGTAGGCTACAAGTCCAAATTCAGGGCGTTAGCTCCAGGGGAAGGCTTTCTCTGTTGGCTCTGGAGGAAGGTCCTTGTCGTCAATTTTCCCCAGGACTAGGAGCTTCTCTGCTCAGGAATCCCAGGTTCAAAAGACATGCTCTGCTCCTGACACTGCTTTCTTGGTGGTATGAGGTCCCCAAATCTTTGCTTGCTTCCCTTTCCTTTTATCTCTTGTAAGATAAAAGGTGGCGCAGTCCACACCCCAGGGAAACTCCCTTTATATTGGATCAAAGATGTGACCTTAGTAAGGGTGTTACAATCCCACCCCAATCCTC
Source organism: Trichechus manatus latirostris (assembly GCF_000243295.1). Taxonomy (NCBI): domain Eukaryota; kingdom Metazoa; phylum Chordata; class Mammalia; order Sirenia; family Trichechidae; genus Trichechus; species Trichechus manatus. Next base: position 4,988,062 of record NW_004443948.1, on the reverse strand, counting down.
TGTAATATAAAATTACAATCACAAAATGGAAGATAACCACACAATACTAGGAATCATGGCCCAGCCAAATTGATATACACATTTTTTGAGGGGACATAATTCAATCCATGACAGTGCCTGTGAGTGGAATCAAACCTGTAACATTTTGGTTAGCAATAGAGCTCATTAACTGTTTGCATCACCCAGGGACTCCTATATGTATACACACACACACACACACACACACAAGAACATGTAAAGTGGAAATATCTCTTTCCTTACTTAGTTTAATATCACACAGATTGTGCTCATGAATTCATATATGTATGTATGTATATAAATGAAGCAGATTAGTATATGGTCTCTGAAAAATGTGTTTAAAATGACATGTTCTCATAGCACTCACAGTCAATCCATCTTTTTCTACCTCTAAGAATATATTTTTAATATAGTTTTAATTTACTGAAGGTACAATTTTTATCTCTGCCATTGTATTAGGTTTTTACTGCTCCAAAACAGAGTACACATAGTCAGTGGTTTGAAACAACACAAATTGTTATCACACTCTCTGTAGGTCAGAAGTTCAGTGGGCTTGGCTGGGTACTCTGCTCTGAGTTTCACAAGGCCACAGTCAAGGTTTTGTGGGCCTATGTGTCTGTGGATGAATCTGCTTCTGAGCTCACGCAGGTTGTTGGAAGAATTCAGTTCCACGCTGCTACAGGACTGAAGTCTCTAGTTCCTTGCTGGCTGTAGGCCATGGGTCATTCTTCTCTTCTAGATTCTGCCCACATTTCTTGGCTCATGATCCCCTCTTCCATCTGCAATCCAGCAGTGTCACACTGAGTTCTTCTCCCCCTCAGATTCATATGTCTTCAGCCTTCCTCTTCTGATACATCACTCGGATTGCAGTTGAAGAAACTTCTCTGCTTTTTAAGGCTCAAGTGATTAGATTGGACCCACCCAAATAATCCAGGATAATCTCCCGATTTTAAAGTCACTGATTAGTAACCTCATTCCATCTACAAAGTCCCTTCACAGAAGTACTTAGTATTTGATTGACAAACCAAAGGATGGGAAACTTGAAAGGAACGTTGTGGAATTTTGCCTTCTACAACTGCTTTTAGCTGGTTACTTTAAAAATAAAATTTACGAGACAGTTTAAATACCACCACTTCATTCACTATGCAGACACATTTTAACAAATAAATTACTTCAACATCAACAGATTTTGAATAACTTTTTCCCTTGAAGAGCTAATCATTCCTGAATGTATCTTGTGAATATTTAAAATATATGACCTTAATAAATAGTGATATCCCGTTAAGAACCATGTGCTTGTAAGAAAAGCATATATTTTCCTAACTCTACCTCATGAAAAATAATATTTATTCAAGCACTTGTAAAGTCCCTTCTTATTTCATTTACTCCATCATCTACACTAATAACGTAAATCAACTTTAAACATTGTCTGGTTTTGAGTTATTTTAGGAAGTCACTGAACTTTAATATGTCTCACTGTACTTACAGGTTATTTTACTCATATTCTTTGTGCTAAACCTCAATAGATTAGATTACTTGTTAAGCTCAAATGACTGCTAGTTAGAAATCAGGTCTTCTATTTACCTATCTTCAAAAGTACTTCTTAGTCTAGATCACTTGACACTAACCAGAGAAATATGTATTTCCTTAATATTTATCTACTCACAAAATAATTGTGCTAGTCTTATTATCAACCTTTTGAAAGTTGTTCAATATTTCTAATATTATTCTCTGTGCTTCTCCAACTCAGATAATGTTCGAAGTTCAAACATATTGAACATATTTTTTATTTAGTCATCAAAGTTGTTAAAATGTGCAGCACTAAACAAGACCAAATATGACAATGTTCAATTGATAACTGTGAGGGTGACCTTGTAACTAGTTATGGTACCTGCTAAAATGATAGATTTAATATGTTTTATTTTGGTCACTCCTGAATTTAACAAGAAGACCAGAAGAAAAAGTCTTTGTTAAAACTTTATCAAATGTTGCTTTTCCTTGAAGTTCCAAGCTTTTTAATTTTTTTTTTCTAGAAAGCATTGTATAAGCTTTTTTATATAGTATGTTTATTTTATCTGCATCTTTAAAAAAATTAATTATGTAACTATTATCCAGTATATTTTAGACACATTTAGCTGTTACACACCAGTTGCCCTTGATTTGATTCGATCCCCGCTCTTGGCAACTCCATATGTGTCAGAGCAGGATTGTGCTCCACAGGGTTTTCAGTGGCTGATTTTTCAGAAGTAGATTGCCAGGGTTTTTTTTCCAAGGCACCTCTGGGTGGACTCAAACCTTGAACCTTTCAGTTTGCAGCTGAGTGCATTAACTATTTGTATCACCCATTGACTCCAACTCTCATACAACACTGATATATTGTAGATATAACAAATTTCTGTATTCACATTGTTTTGTAACTCTTTTACTTTTTCCTTAAAAAATCAGGTCACGTTATTTCACAGTCTTCTTTAGACCATTCATGTATTCATCAGATATTTATAGAACAACTGTGTTCTACTCTGCTTTAAGTGCTGGGACCACACAATTAAAAAGACAAAATTCCTGCCCTTATGTCATTTACATTCTAACAGGGAGACAGAAAATAAATAAGAAACAGATTTAAAACATACAGTTGCAGAGATTTTAAGTGCTAAGATCAAAATAAATCAGAGTGCAAGGAATAAATGAGAAAGAACAAAGAAGTATAAGCCTACTATTTTACGTAGGATGACCGGGGATGGTCTCTCTGAGGAAGTAAAATTTAAGCAGAGACCTGAATAATAAGGAGACCTGAACCAGGAGACGATCTCAGGCAAGAGTCATACAGACAGAAGGCTAATAAGTGAAAGTCTCTGAGGTGGGAATGAACAAGCAGGAGTGGGTTGCCCAGGCAGGAAAGGTGAATGATTGCTAGGAGATGAGCAGGCTGGCCTCCAGTACTACAGGGCTTTGGCAAGAGTCCAAATGGAGATTAAAAATTGTACATCTAAAGATTTAAAAGTTATAAGTCAAGCTTCATAGCATTTTCAATGGCTGATTTTTCAGAAGTAGATTGTCAGACCTTCCTTTCAAGGCACCTGTTGGCTAGCAGCCAAGCATGTTAACTATTTCCACCACCCCGGGACTCCACACGTGGGATCACCAGGAGTCAGAATCGACTCAATGGCAACTGGTTTGAACTGGTAATACTCATAACCTGGTCAGCATTCCCTCCTTATAACCTAGAAGTTAAAGAAAATTGCTCTTTCCCTTTGGGTCAGGCCTGCAACCTTGATTGGGAATAATGACCTATTGAGGCCTTGCCCTGGAGAAGCCAGGTCCATTAGCTGAATTCCTGGGTAACTGAACCCACCAGAATCTGGCGTAGAAAGTGACATTGTCCAATTTTCCAGGGAGATGAAGTGGGGCAGGTTTCCTCCCCCATGCCTTGTGTTTTTTTGACTGGGATTTCCAGGCTGCTTGAAACTCCTCCCAGAACTACAGCATCCCAGCAGAGGAGACAGCACAGTTATCTGGAGCTCCTGGCTTCTTGACTGACTTGTGAGGCCCCAACATTAATCAAATGTAGCCACTCTTTTCCTTAGCCCTGCTTCCTCACCGAGCATGTCCTCTCCTGTAATTTCCATTTGTCAGTTACTGCAGGAAAGCAGTACTGTAGCCTGTTTTGCCAGGGTCCAAGGGGAGTATCGGAGATGAGTGTTGAGAGAACATCAGGGCCGTGTCTTATCTGCTAGAATCTCACAACAATTCTTAGGTTCTGAGCCCAAGCAACATTAAACATACTTTTTCAGAAACAGAGGAGCCCTGGTGGCTGCAATGGTTAAGCACTCGGCAGCTAACAGAAAGGTCTTTGGTTCAAACCCACCAGCCATTCCATGGGAGGAAGATGTGGCAGTCTGCTTCTGTAAAGATTACAGCATTGGAAATCCTATAGGTCAGTTCTACTCTGTCCTATAGTGTCATTACAGGGTCTCTACAAGTTGAACTTGAGAACAACAGGCATGGTCTTGGTTTGGTTTACAGAAATAGAGAAATTAGGATATCCAGCTCTGCAGTGATAGTTTTAGAGACTTGAAATCTGAAGTTCAGAAAGATGAATAAAATCACTGATAGAAATTTGCATAAAGACAAGAGCAGAAAAATGAGCATAAAGTCTTCCAGAAAACTGACAATTCATTGGTGAGGAGAACCCATAAAGCAAAATGAGTTATTACATTACCTTTGCATGTATACCTAGTAGCAAGGTACATCAGTCACGATTACTGGTTAAAATGACAAAAATGAGATCTCTTAACTTCAAGAGAAAATAAATTATTGGAAGAGTTTTGGATGACTGGCCTAAATGATAAGGAATCTAAAGAATCTGTCCAAGAGAATTGAGAACGATCAAATGAGACTAGGACCTGAGAACGAGCCACGACCATGTAGTAAGAGCAGAAAGAGCCTGGTCAGGACCTTACCACTGGTGAGCCTGCTCCTGGACACTCACCCTACCACTTCACTCTGAGCATAGCTCCTGCACCTAACCCCCATGAATACTTATTTTCTGTTTTGTTCACTCTTGCAATATTTAACCTTCCAGGATGGTTCCTTTGATAGGCCTCCTTGCTCACCTTATGATTGTTTAGGTAAAGGAAGATGACCTTTGACTCTCACCAAAGCCCACACTATGAGGAATTCCGCCCAAACTGATAAAGCGTTTAGACCCTCAGAATCCTCAGATGACAATTGTTCACTGCACACATCATGGTAATATGTCTGTGTTTTTAATCAGTAAAATTCTAATTTCCGACTAATTTGCACGATGGCATTGAGAAGTTTCACGTGAGTGTGAAGGTTTATAGTCAGCATTTACTGGACCTGGTCCCTCACTATTAAGTGTCCAAAACTTCAACTGTCAGGATACCAAATCCTCAGTCTTGTATTGATTTCACCTGCCCATGACACCTACCTTGAAGTATATGCTAATCTTACATTTTACTACCTTCAACAAATATTCAGAGCAGCTACCACATGCCTAATTCTAAAATGTTCCTAATTGATCAAAGTCACTGGCTGATGATCCAGTCTTCCAAAGTACGAACCATTCACAGCATGAGAGAGCAATGTCCCTGTAGAAATCATAGCCTAAGGTGGGCATGTGAGTCTAGCTTTTATGAAAGCCAACTGGGCAGGAAAGATTATAATGGCACATAAGCATCTGTTAAAACTAACGGTATCAATGATCTGTGAACCAAGCTGTGCTTTCATGACGGACTATTACCATTTCAGAGACATAATTATGAACTATAAGGTCAAACATTTACTTTTTTAAAAGAGTACCTACGTATAAAATTATACATTGCCTTATAGTACTTCAGGATGTTATCAAGTAGAACCATATCCCCTTTCAAATATAAAAATAAATGGAACAGATATGATTCAAAAGGCATTTACCATGTGGTACTTTTCTGCAGCATGAGAGAAGTTACAATTTTCATAGAATTTGCAGTTTGCAAATATTGCTTCTTAATAAAGCATAATAATTATTTGTTTCAGGTCTGAATGAACCACACAATAGGCATAAATCAGATAAATGCTTTTTTACCCTGGAGGCTTCTTGAAGGGGTACCTATCTATGGAGATTTGTGACAATGGACACACTCTGGTAGCTCATGAATCTTATCTGCTAAATATAGTAGGCAACAGAGTCAAAGATAAAGAGATTATGGTATTAATTACCCCTATGTAACCAGTTGTGGGTAAAATTTTACTTGCTACTTTCACTGAGGGTAACACACCACAGTCAAATTTTCAGTAAAGCTAATTTGACTTTATGCTTGGTAAATTGCTCATCGACAGTCCTGTAATGAGTCTGCTCTGTGTGTGACTGAATACTGAGCATGCTTCCACTGTCTAAAATAAAGAACAAGAAGTCATAAAACTGATGAATGACACATAAACAATTTCCTTATGAAAAATACCAGGAAATAAGACAATTTCCAGGCAAACGTTTCCCTGCTTGAGCCATATGGAGCAAGCAAGAGAGTACCAAATGAATGTTGTGTTTATGGAGCTGTGTGAACAAAGCTAATAAATACTGACAAACATCTTTGAAGATATATAGAGTAAGCTGACAAGTGAAATTACTTTCATTTTGACAAAAGAAGGAAAAAGACAACAACTTCAGTCTAAACGATTCACTTATCATTATTATTGTTTGGAGAGAAAACTAATTGATAATCCATGCATGTAAATCCTCATTCAAGATTAACTGGGGCCCTGGAAGGCTTCTTGCAGTGCCTTTTAAATTTTTCCTTAGTATGCCATCAGCTATATCACGATAGTTCCTAGGTTAGCACTTCTAGAAAAGGAATTAAGATACAAAATCGTAACATCAAAGATCCATCAAAGGATAATGATGATAACCACAAGTATAAAATTTTGTTTGTTTGTTTTGGTTTTGGTAGTACAGTTGGTGGATATTGCCATGGTAAAAAAAGACATCTTAAAATTATTCATGTTCCCACATTTGTCTGACTGTACAATTTGTACTGGCTATCCTCATCTGAGAAGAGCCTTGGTGGCCCAGTGGTTAACGCATTTGGCTGCTAACAGAAAGGTCGGTGGTTCGAACCCACCACCACTTCTCGGTAGAAAGATGTGGCAGTCTGCTTCCCTAAAGATTTACAGCCTTGGAAACCCTATGGGGCAGTTCTGCTTTGTCCCATAGGGTTGTTTTGTCCGACTGGATGACAGTAGGTTTGATTTTTGGGTTTTATTCTCTTCTCAACTAACATTATTAGAATGTCCCCAATGTAACACTAAATTAGGGTGTGATAGTCAGATATTAATAAGCCATTTTATACAAATGCCCAGGAAGGTGTGTGTTGGAACTGTAAGTTCAGAGGCTTTTTAGGCCACATGTACTGAAAGTCTGTGGAGTTGTACTAGGGTAATACAAAAACTCAGTATTCCTTATACACTCTTAAGGAAAAATAAAGACATTCCATAAAGTAATTCAATTATTTCCAAACCAGGCTATGTTCATTTATTTGCTCACTGGTCACTCAGAAACTGCCCTTTATATCTGAGGATAAGAAACAAGTAGCTGGAGTTTCATAGTCTCTAAATCAAATCTTACATGAAGTTTTGTGTGCAAGATGTTTCCTAGAGCCCAACACACATGAAACGAAGGAGGGGTGGAAGAAGGATCAGCCAGAGGAAGAAGTCAAACTAATACGGGCCCAATAAAACTAGATCAACCTCATGGGGATATTTGGAATGAATATTCTCTGTCAGAGATACCCCACATTGGCCTAAAAGCTAGGCCTTTTTACCCCAGTTTTCTCAGTCACCAAATGCATAATGCCTGGGGAAGCATGTGACCTTGTGACCTTGAGCAAGGTGGCTCTCTGCACATGAGACAGACCTGGAAGGAGCTAACAGCTGGAGATGGTCTCCTGACCTCACTTCATAGTTGTGAAAGTCCTTATTTGAAAGGGGATCTATGTGGTACATCTGCATGTCTATCATAAGCCACCCTTTGCGCTGCCCAGATGTACTGCTCCATATGGTTCAGGAATAGTTCCATCAAGATCCTACTCGGCCTCCCATCCTAAAATGAAACTTAAAAGAGGGAAGTCAGTGGGACAGATTACAGGCCTCACTGCTGCAGGTAATCTTAGTGTTGCAATGGATTTTCTTTGTTTCCCTTCATCGCTATGCATTCTAGATTCCCCCTCACCATCAGCTGCCACCTCTGCCTATCTCATCAGTTTACCCAAAGATGTAATTGAGATCCTCATTCCTGAAGGATCTGAATCCCTTGTCACTATGGTATTCTCAAAGCAGTTGCTTACTTGTCCAGTCAAAGTCACTGCTGGGCACAAGAGTACCAAAAGGAACCCACCGGTATGTTTCTCTGTTTCTATTTTGTAGTACAGACCCACCTACTGATGATGATCAGGGTCAATTACTCTGCAAAGATAATGATCCTCATCTTGTCTCCTGGTTCCTAAATCAAGAAGCCTGAAATGCCTAGATGGCAGCAAAATTATGCCTCTTTGGGGGACCAGGAACTCTAACAATAGAGCCCAGAATTGTGAGAACATCAAGCATGAAACTCCATAGTGAGACACTAGGAGTGATGGTGAGTGAGGCAACTTGGTTGCCTGACCCATTTATTCCTCCTATTGGAAACCTGGTACCATCTTAAGCACTTTGAACCAATGAGTACACAGCTTCCTGGGGAAGCGTACCTCATCCTTACGAAGTACTGCCTCCATAATGGCTCTTCAGCTGTGCCTTCAGCAGGTTGTTTTAACGGTCTATCAGGCCAGCAGCAGGCTCTGGTGGTGCAGACTGATAGCACAAGATTGGAAGAAAATATAAACGCTGAGCATAACAAGTGTTGATGAAGGAGAGAAACATAAATTGGTAAAACCAACTTGGAAAACAATCTGTCAGTATTTAGTAAATTTGAAGATATGCATATACTTTGAACCATAAATTTTATGTACAGGTTCATATTCCAGAGTATTGTTTGAACTCATGAAACTTTTAGAAGCATGTTCAAAGCAATTATCTCAGTTACCTAGTGCTGCCATAACAGAAATACCTCAAGTTGGTGGCTTTAAAGAATATAAATTTATTCTCTCACAGTTCCGGAGGCTAGAAGTCTGAATTCAGGGAACGGCTCTGGATGTGTGTGCAGGAGGGCACAGATCATTCCTTGTCTTTCAGTTTCTAGTAGCTGCTAGTAATCCTTGCCATTCCTAGGCTTGTAGATGTATCTGTCTCAGTTGTCAGTCTTATCTTCCCCTTGTGTGTCTCTCTGTGTCTATTCTGGTCTTTTTACAACTCAGAAGTAATTAGGTTTAGGATTCACCCTACATTCCTAGGACTTTATTAACATAACAAGATAAAATCCCCTGTTTCTAAACAGGGTCGTATTTACAGGTATACGGGTTAAGATTTCAACACATATTTTGCAGAAACACAATTTAATCCATAACAATGATACCGTTGTAAAATAAAGAAATGGTATCAATAAAAATGTACATCAAAAGGAGAGGGGATAGCAGTTGAGCACTTTACCCACTGCACCACCAGGGCTCCTAAATACTTATAGAATAAAATATTATACAAACAAATAATAAAATAATAGTCTGCCATTGTATAAATCAAGATTAATCTTATAAGTACATTTCTGAGCAAAATTAAATGTATTTCATAGAAAAAATACTACATATGATAGCATTTTTAAAGTTCAAAAATCTGCAAAAGTAAACAACATATTATTTTCTTTTATTTTTTTAATTGTACTTTAGATGAAGATTTGCAGAACAAATAGTTTCTCATTAAACATTTAGTACACATATTGCCCTATGACAATGGTTAACAACCCCAGGACATGTCACTGTCCCTTCTCAACCTTGGGTTCCCTGTCACCAGCTTTCTTGTCCCCTCCTGCCTTCTAGTCCTTGTCCTTGGACTGCTGTGCCTCATTAGACCCGTTTTGTTTTATAAGGCTGTCCAAACCCGGGCTGGAACAGTAAACTTCAGGAGTGACTTCACCACTGAGCTAAGAGGGTGTCTCTGGGGGCCATACCCTTGGGGTTTCTGCAATCTCCTTTAGGCCACTAAATCTGGTCTTTTTTTTTTTGTGAGTTAGAATTTTGTTCCATATCCTTTTTCAGCTCTGTCCAGGACCCTCTATTGTGATCTCAGTCAGAGTAGTCAGTGGTGGTAGCCGGGCACCATCTAGCTGTACTGGACTCAGTCTGGTGGAGACCATGGTAGTTGGGGTCCATTAGTCCTTTGGACTAATCTTTTCCTTGTGTCTTGTTCTCTGCATTCTCCCTTGCTTCTGAAGGGTTGAGAACAGCGAGGTATCTTAGATGGCTGCTCACAGGCTTTGAAGATGCCAGCTGCTACTCACCAAGGTAGAATGTAGAACATTGTCTTTATAAACTGTGTTATGCCAATTGAAATAGATGTTCCCGGAGACCATGGTCCCCACAGCCCTCTGCCAGCAATTCAGTCCCTCAGGGAGTTTGGTAGTGTCTATGGAGCTTGCGTGACCTTTCCTTGTACAAACTGTGCTGGCTTCCCCAGTATTCTGTACTATCTTACCCTTCGTGAAAGTTACCACTTATCTATTGTGTATTTAGTTCCCCCCCACCCCTCCCATCCCTCATAACTGACAGAGATTATTTCTTTTAGTGTGTAAACTTTTATATGAGTTTTTACATTAGAGGTCTCATGCAATATTTGTCCTTTTGTGATTGACTTATTTCACTTGGCATAATGTCCTCCAGTTTCAACCATGTTATGAGATATTTCAAAGATTCATCACTGTTCTTTATCTTTGCATAATACTCCATTGTGTGTATGTACCATAGTTTGCTTATCCATTCATCGGTTGATGTACATCTAGGTTGTTTCCATCTTTTTGCTATTGTGAACAGTGCCGCAATGAATATGGTGTGCATATGTCTATTTGTGTACTGGCTCTTATTTCTCTAGGATATATTCCTAGGAGTGGGATTGCATTTTGTAGTGCTTTTTATTTTGGTGGTGCTGACGTTTTCTCTGTTCCTCTTACTCTCCTGTGCTGAGTTCCTTTTTTTTGTGGATTTTTTTTCATTTCTTTTGTTTTTGTAGGTTTTGTTTTCACTGAGACTTTATGTTTTTCTTCTTTATTTTGATGACTAGGTTTGTTAACTTTCTTTGTGGTTTACCTTGAAATTTACCATTACCTTCCTAGATTTGAACCAGTCTATAATTACTTGGTATTGCCTTGCTTTCCTGTCCATTAGGAGGTTGTATACCTGCACCGTTTTTCCCTCTTTTATTGTTCTGATGCTGTTGTCATTTACAGATTAACCTCTCTGGTTCCCTTTTGTAATTCTTTTGGTTTTGCATAGTCCTTAAGGGCTCATTTCCTAGGTTGGTATCTGGCTAATACAATCCTGTGGTCTGATATTGTTTGTTCTCAGATCGAAGGACTCACTTTAATAAGTCTTGTAGGTTTGTTTGAGTTTTTACATAGTCCCTTAATTTTTGTTTATCTGGAAATGACCTAATTTCACCATCATATTTGAAAGAGAGTTTTGCAGGATATATTATTCTTGGCTGGCAATTTTTTCTTTCAAGGTTTTATATATGTCATCCCATTGCCTTCTTGCCTGCATGGTTTCTGCCGAATAATCTGAGCTTAGTCTTGTTGTTTCTCCTCTGTATGTGACTTTTTGTTTTTCTCAAGCTGCTTCAGGATTCTTTGTCTTTGGTTTTACTGAGTGTGATTATGATATGCCTTGGTGATTTTCTTTTGGGGTCTATCCTACATGGGGTTCGTTGAGCTTCTTGGATAAGGAGCTTTTCATCTTTCATGACATTGAGGTAGTTTTCTGTCAGCAACTCTTCAATGATCCTTTCTGTGTTTTCTGTTTTCTCCCCCTGTTCTGGAACTCTGATCACTCATAGATTTTTGCTTTTGATTGTATCCCCCATAATTCTCAGGGTTTCTTCATTTTTCTTCATTCTTTTTTCTGATTTTTCCTCAAACAGAGATTCATCCAAGTGTTTGTCTTCAATTTCACTGATCCTATCTTCCATTGTTTCAAACCTGCTCCTCAGCCCTTCTATGACACTGACACTGTCTGTTTCTGAAATCTTGTTGTTTATCTTTTGGATTTCTAATTGTTGCTTTTGTATGATTTCTAGTTGTGAATTTATTTTATCATTTTGTTGCTGTATTATTTTCTTAAATTCTTCCATTTTTTTGTCTGTATTTTCCATGAATTTGTCTGCCTTTTCCATGAATTTGTCTATTTTTTCCTGCTTTTTGCTTCAACTCTTGGATAATTCTGATTATTAGAGATTTGCATTCCCTATCAGTTAGGTCTAATGTCTTTTCTTCTACTGGAAGGTCATCTGGTGTTTTATTTTGGATACCTACTGGAACCATCCTGTCCTGTTTTTGTAAATATTTTGATATTGTCTGCTGTCTTCGGGGCATTCAGTGGTTATTTTCCTCGTTCATTGATTGTAGATTTGTTTGTTTCATCCTTTTTTGTTTGTTTGTTTTATTTGGTTATGTCTGAGCAGGTGGGCTGTGTGTTCTTTGTTATTTGCTCATCTGTGGGCATGATACTTTTCACCTCCTTCTCCAATGGGCAGGGTCAGTCACTCAGGTATAGTACAGGAGGGCAGGTCCAGCCGAAGGGGAGTTGCTGGGATGGGTTATTTGTGGGACATACCAGGGCTGACAGTGCGGACTGGGAATCAGTGCAGGGCAGATGCCAGTAGGCCATGCCTATGCTGCTTGGGAGTGTGATGTTCAGCGCATGGTGCAGGGAGGCAGGAAGGAGGGGGTAGATTGTGATGTGTGGAGCTAAGATGGGTATGGGAATGACGAGAGAGAAGAGAGAGGAACAGGAGCCAAAAACATACACACAAACAAAAAAGAGTGCTAAGGGATCTTGCTATTGGAGTGGAGAGATGATAGACTGAGAAATGGGGAAAAACAAAAATAAAAAAAAGAAAAAAGGTAAAAGAAGAAAATGAATAAATTGAGAAACTGGAAATTAAGAAAGACAAAAAGGGAATAAGACAGAAAAGAAAACAAACCAAGAAACAAACAAAAAACAGGGAAAAAGAAATGCCTCCAGTGATGTCCCTGTGCATCTGCACAGAGTAAGGGAGTAGTGTCCAAGCTGCGCTGTACTGCCCAGCTAGAAGGGGCTCCTAAACTGAGAAAAGAAAAAGAAAACAAACAAATCAAAACAGAACAAATCAGAGCAAACAAACAAAAAAGCCTTGGGAGTCCCACCAGTGTGCCGGCATGGGCTGGGAAGTGGTTTCACAGTTGAGCGGTGTTTCACAGCCTTTCAGGAAGAAGGAAAGATGGCACACGGAGCTAGGTATTTGAGAGAAAGCCGGGGGAGGTGGTGAGAGATAAGAAGGGAATCTAAAGAAGTGGGAAAAAGCAACACCAGCAGCCAAAAAAAGGCATTCAGGGAGCCAGTCAGTTTGGGTGGGTAGAATCCAAGTGACACTGGGGTGAAGCTGGTGCTTCTTGGCCAAGAGACTGTGGCTGCAGGAAGCAGAGGAGGCTAAGTGGGGGTGAAGAAGGGTGGGGGGTGGGAAAGCCTATATTGCTGGTTACCAGTTGTTCTGTCTCCTGCTGGAAGCTCCATGAAGCTGCTTTCTCATACCCCCTGTTTGCTGATCTCTGATAGGAGTCCAAGATGGTGAATCTGTGCTGTGGTAGCTGATAGGGGACCTCTGCATGTATCTCTCCTCTCTCTCTGTCCTCGGTCAGTTTCTTATTCCATTCAGTGCTTGGCTGAGTTCCTTCTCTCTTCATTTGATGCTTAGGGTTTCAGGATTGCTGTATGACACTGTTTGACTTAGTTTTTCTGATCTTTGCTGTGGAGGGACGACATGGTGCTTCTGACTATAGTGCCATGTTGCCTAGACGTCAACAACGTATTCTTAAGGACATATATATATGTGGTAAAATTATGAAGAAAAGAAGGGAATGTGTATTAGTAGGCTTTTGTCAAATAACAAATCTCAAAATGTGTGAGTTGACTATTTGGGTTGGGCTTAGCCAGGATGGCTAATCTCTGCTCTACATAGTGTTGGGTGGACTTGACCATGCATTTGCTGTCAGCTGATAGTTGAATACATCATTCCTATGCCTGGCAGAAGGCTTGCTATTGACATAAATGATAGTATTCACTATGTCTCTCATCAGCTAAGAGGCCAACCCAGGCTTTTCAGATGGTGGTAATCACAAGGTTCCAAAGAGCAGCACTTGCACAAAGAGAGTTCAAACACCACTGTGCAAACACTTTGCAAGCTTTCGTGTGCTTCATGTTTTTTTAAATGTCAAATTGGCTGAAAAACCATGTAGCCCAGCCCAGGTTCTCTCTTCACGAGAGGAATTAAAAATCATATAGCAGAAAAGTATGTTATATGGAAATGGGAAACTCATGGCCATTATTTTTTGTAATACAGCACAGAATAGTAAATATAATTCAGTAATGTGGTTATGTGTGGGAGGTAGGACCAGAGGACAGGATTTGGGATTGGCAAAGAGGGTGCCCCAAGGATACTGGTAATGTTCTATTTTTTAAGCTGGGTGGTAGATATATGATTATTTGCTATATTTTACTTTCTTCCTTAAGTACTGATGCTATGTAACATGTTAATATATAATATACATTATATAAAGAGCTCCTAGATGGCACAAATGGTTAAGCACTCAACTACTAGCATAAATGTTGGTGGTTTGAACCCATCCAGATGCACCTCAGAAGACAGGCCTGGCAATCTGCTTCAGAAAGATCACAGCCTTGAAAATCTTATAGAGCAGTTCTACTCTGCACACATGGGGTCGCTGTGAGTCAGAATCTATTGGACAGCAACTAACAAAAACAACAATGTTATTAAATACATTATACACACTTATATGCAACTTAAAAATCAAAACACCATGGTTAATAGCATCTCTTCATCATACTGTGCAAGTATGGATCTTAGATAAAGAAAGTCATGGCAATTTTCGATATTAGACCTGGATCAGAATTTGTCACTATGAAGACACATCCTGCACACACAACAATACTTATTTTTTTATATCCTATTAAAGCAAAAATTATATCATGTACAGATGGCCTTGTTTTTAAGTCACACAATGTCATCTCAGTACTGAGAAATAGTTCTTTTTAATAAAGGCAAAACACACAAATATTTGTTATTATGTTTTCTTTTCTTTCTTTTTTTGTTCATGAAATACTGAAGACAATGTCTTCACAAAGGCACCATCTTTCCCAATGAGATGGCTAGTTAAAAAATAAAAAGGCACATTTTGTAATGAGAAATAGAGATTTTCTAAGATATTCTCATTTAAACCAAGTGCCAGTGAATGAAGCCTGAATTCAGTACAAGTAGATTGTGTGTAGGTGATATTAAAATGCTTAAGACATCTTAGACAGAGCAGGAGAAAAATGTAGTACAAAATTCAAATTCACAAAAAACAAAACAAACAAACAAAAAACCCAGGCTTGCTGGTCTGACAGAGACTAGAGAAACCCTAAGAGCATGGCCCGCAGACACTCTTTTAACTCAGCACTGAAGTCACTCCTGAGGTTCACCCCTCAGCCAAAGATTAGACAAGTCTATAGGGTCAACCGAAACCCTGATGGCATAGTGGTTAAGAGCTACGACTGCTAACCAAAAGGTCGGCAATTCGAATCCACCAGGAGCTTCTTGGAAATCCTGTGGAGCAGTTCTACTCGTCCTATTGGGTTGCTATGAGTTGGAATCAACTCCACGGCAATGGGTTCGGTTTGGTTTATAGGGTCAACAATAACACACGTGAGGGACGTACTTCATAGTTCAATCATGTATATGAGATTAATGGACACAGCTGCCCAAAAGCAAAGACGAGAAGGCAGGAGGGGACAGGAAAACTGGACGAATGGAAACAGGGAAACTCGGGTGGAGAACGGGAGAGTGTTGACACATCACAGGTTTGGCAACAAATGTCACAAAACAATTTTTGTAAAACTATTTAAAGAGAAACTAAAAACTTGTCCTGTAAACTTTCACCTAAATCACAATTAAAAAAAGAAAATAAATTCACAGCCAAAAAAAAAAAAAAAAGAAATGCTTAAGACAATAAAACATTTGGCTTTCTGCTTTGAGGTTATTGATGTGAACCAAAATGTGACTAAATAAGCAGAGACCTCTCTTAGTTTTGTGCTTATTTTAATAACTAGAGCCTACATGACATTAGGAATGAGGCCAACTGGTATTAAGAGACTGTTTTGACTACTGACTTGCGCATAAAACCAGTTGTCCCCTAGTTGATTTTGCCACATAGAGACCTTATGTGTTTCAGAGTAGAACTGAACACCATAGGGTTTTCATGGCTGTGACCTTTCAGAAGCAGATCTCCAGGCCTTTCTTCCAACTTGTTGTGGGTTGATTCAAACTACCAACCTTTCGATTAGTAGTCAGGTCCTTAACCATTTGCACTACCAGAGCTGCCTGACTTCCACGTTGGTCTAAGCAAATCACTTAAGCTTATAGGACCCTGGTTCTCCCATTTGCAAGTCAAATTTCTGATCTGAGCTTTCTCTGGAAAAATGTATAGATTTATGATTTTTCATTCATGTGAAAAAAAATGGATTTTTCTCCTTTGTGAGAGGGTGCTATATCATTTCATTTCTGATAAGGAAAAAATTTTCTCCTTAAATAGCAAAAGACTTGACTTTTAATTTTCTATCATTTAAAACCCAAATGCTACTTATACAACTTTCTGTAGTTGTAGATAAGTGGCCTCTAGTTGGGATATGTCATTGATTTCTTTTTTACACATACTACCAGCATAGTGGTTAAGAGCTCGGCTGCCAACCAAAAGGTTGGCAGTTGAAATCCACCAGGCGCTCCTTGGAAACCCTATAGGGAAGTTCTACTCTGTCCTATAGGGTCACTATGAGTTGGAACTGACTCAACATCTCCTAACAACAACAACAGCCTCTTATAAAGCAGTGAGAATTTTTCAAATTCCATGCCTTATTTTTTTAAGTTTTTAAAGGTGGCTGTAAGTGAAATCAAGGGTGTGTATAAATTTATATTTTCATATCATACACATAGTTTCAGTATAGAGATTTTTGTTAAGTAGATGACTAATTGCATGCTCATTCATCCATCTGGTTTATTTACTGGGAAATCAGATAAAACTGTTTAATACTATGATACAGTGCTTACACTCTATATATTCTATCCTAGCTAGAGAAGCTTATTTTCTGAGAAGGAAATACAGCCTAGAAAAATTATCCTTAAAAATTATTCTTAAAAAGGAGGTAAAGCAAGGTTGACATTGAAATGCTATTGCCCAGGAATCCCTGAGTAGCACAAACAGTTAAGCACTCAACTACTAGCAGAAAAGCTCGAACCCAACCAGAGGTGCCTTGGAAGACAGGCCTAGAAATCTGCTTCTAAAAGGTCACAGACTTGAAAATCATATGGAGCAGTTCTGCTCTGCACACATGGAGTAGCAATGAGTTGGAATCGACTCAATGGCAACCAACAACAACAATGAGCTATTGAAATCTGTCTTGGGATAAAAACAAGAATATCAAAAATAATAAAACTCAATACAGTTTCTGAGTGTATAACATTCCAACTTGTTTGGTTAGAGAGTATCATATAATGAGTGTTATGGATTGAATTGTGTCTCCCCAAAATGTGTATCAACTTGGCCAGGCCATGATTCCCAGTATTGTGTGGTTGTCCATCATTTTGTGATTTGATGTGATTATCCTACGTGTTGTAAATCCTAACTTCTATGATGTTAATGAGGCAGGATTAGAGGCAGTTATGTTAATGAGGAGGGACTCCATCTATAGGATTAAGTTGTATCATGAGTCAATCTCTTTTGAGATATAAAAGAGAGAAGCAAGCAGAGAGGAGAGGGACCTCATACCACCAAAAAAGAAGAATTGGGAGCAGAGTGTGTCCCTTGGACCCAGGGTCCCTGCACTGAGAAGCTCCTAGACCAGAGGAAGATTGATGACAAGGACTTTCCCCCAGAGATGCCAGAGACAGAAGTCCTTCCCCTGGAGCTGGTGCCCTGAATTTGGACTTCTAGTCTCCTAGACTGTGAGAGAATAAATTTCTGTTTGTTAAATCCATCCACTTGTGGTATTTTTGTTATAGCAGCACTAGATAACTAAACCAAAACCAAACCCGTTGCTGTTGAGTCGATTCCAACTCATAGCAACCCTATAAGACAGAGTAGAACCGCCCCATAGGGTTTCCAAGGAGCGCCTGGTGGATTTGGACGGCCGACCTTTTGAATTAGCAGCCATAACTCTCAGCTACTACATCACTAGGGTTTCTAGATAACTAAGACAGTGGGTAAAAACCTAGATGTAATAGCCAAATTGTCACATACAGGGCTTAGAACAGTGCCTCACATATATAGCAAGCATCATGCCCATGTTTGCCAAATAGATTTCCAAATGGACTCAGTCATTGCCAGAATGAAACACTGTGATGCTGTAACTATTGCATCTAAAATAAATTTTGATATGTAAAGCAAAATATTGAAAGACAGGCAAGTAAATATTTATCAGATTGTATGAAGCACATATTTTGATGTATTTTGTTTTGATATATAGCAATCAAAATACGCTAAGAATCATCTGTCAACTACCCCTATAGTGGTATTGCTTTTAACTGTCACTAGTTGTGACAGCTGGCATAGTCTGGAATGGGGCTTCCCTTACCTGATAATGACTGAATTGTCCCCAAAGAGGAAGCTTTTGTTTTCCCTTTCCATTATTTTATATCACCTACCTAGAGAAAATATAACTTAATAGACCTGTCTGTCAAATACAGCATTTTGATCACAGGCCCAGTGACAAGATTAGCATTTGCTTGAGACACATTTGGAGAGTGATCTCAGGGGTCCGTGACCAAGGCCAAGGAGGGAAAAAGATAGTATGTGGCCTCTGCACTTTGCCACTTGCATGATATTAAACACTGCAAGTAGTAAAGAACGAAGCTTTTTGATATTTATTGAGTATCTGCCAAATGCTCCCTAGCAATGTAGCATTCTAGTATTCCTGAAGGAGATATTGCCTGAAAGATTTAATTTAAAAATGGCTGGATGGGAGAGAAAAGGAACAGAGCAGATATGAAGTACAATTTTCAGCCCCCAGAACAATTACTAATTTATGGTAACAGGGTCTCTGGATTATGCAATACTAGAAATTTGTAATATATAATACTGTAATGCTAGAAGAGTATGATTGTAATTGCTGGCGATTATGACCTATTAGTGATATTAATAAACTTTAAAATAGCAATTGTTAGAATGATAAATAACCTGAAAGCATCGGATTTAAAGTGAGAGCAGTGAATGTTGAGGTTGTATCTATCTTGAGCCAGCCATGGAAAAGTCGATGTGCATGTGTGCTGAGGAATTTTTCCTGCAAAGTTGATAAGAATATGACAAAATAATTTATTAAACATTTAATCTGTATCTCCAAAGGTACTCCTGATGGAAAGACTAGAATAGTCTCACTGTAATAATAGTCTTGTTGAGAAGAGTAAGAAATAAACTTATAAGATGCCTTGTACCCAGTAGGTATTACTGTGGGTTGAATTGTACCCCCTCAAAAAGTTATGTTCCAGCCCTAAACCCTGGTACCTGTGAATGTGACCTGATTTTGAAATAATGTTTTTGAAAGTGTAATCAAATTAAGATGAGTTTATATTGGAGTAGGGTTGGCCCTAAATTCAATGTAACTGGTGTTCTCATAAGCAGAGAAGACCCACAGGCACAGAAACACAGGGAGAATGCTATGTGACAGAGGCAGATATTGCTGTGATGTGTCTACAAGCCCCAAACCACCAAGGATTGCCAGAAACCACCAAAACCTAGGAAGAAGCAAGGAAGGATTTTACCCTACAAACTTCAGAGAGAGTATGATGCTGTTAACACCTTCATTCTGGACTTGTAGCTTCCAGAACTGTGAGAGAATAACTTTCTGTTGTTTTAAGCCATACAGTTTGTGTCACTTTGTCACAATATTGTTGTTGTTAGGTGCCATCGAGTGAGTTCTGAGTCACAGCAACCCTATGTACAACAAAATGAAACACTGACCGGTCCTGTGCCATCCTCACAATTATTGTCATGTTTGAACCCATTGTTGCAGCCACTGTGTCAGTCTATCTCATTGATGGTCTTCCTTTGTTTCGCTGTCCCTCTACCAAGCATAATGTCCCTCTCCAGGGACTGAGCCCTCCTGATAACATGTCCAAATTATGTGAGACATAGTAGTCCCACCATCCTTGCTTCTAAGGAGCATTCTGCTATACTTCTTCCAAGACAGATTTGTTCATCTTTTGGCAGTCCACGGTATATTCAATATTCTTCGCCAACACCGTAATTCAAAGCCGTCAGTTCTTCTTCTGTCTTCCTTATCCATTGTCTTTGATCTATATCAGTAACTGCTCCAAGTTGTCTTCACTTTTAAGTCAGTAGCAAATCTGTACTCAGATTGTATGATGCAAATAGAATGTAAATGTTCTGCCTTTGTTAGATGTCAGCCATGGCATCTGGTCCTTCTTTGTGCCTTGCAGAGTGTCTTGTTATACAAACTCAACATTCAGAAAATACTTGCTGAATAAATAAACTGAACAAAATGCTAAGTAGAGGAACATTACCTTTATTCTCTTCATTAATCTTGTTGAAATTCCAAAATAAACCTTTCCAGACATGTACAGAAAGTGGATAAAATAAAGACAGTTCTGTTCAGTAATGGATAATGTTCCCTTCTAACTCTTCGGCACCTGGTGGGAAATGTTTCGCTTGTGAAGACAGACTGAATTGAATTCTGTCCAATATGTCAGTGCTTATGATTGCTTTATTATGCAGTCTTATGCCACTCATAGCTTATCAGATTTTAAATTACCATATAAATTTCCATACTTAAACAATGTAGGAAACATCACTTTAAAAGCATCTAATCTTATTTTCAAAGTTAGATAAGAAACAATCAACACTTTAGCATAAAAGTGACGCCCCTAAGCTGGAAAGTGAGAGCCTAACAATATTATCTAGACTAATCACCATTAGCTATCACAATTATAATACTTGCAAAATAGAAATACTGATTTAATTAATTTTAACACCTGCAGGGTGAGAAGATTCAAAATCTACTGCTTTATGGGGAAGTCGGGTCTTGCAGAACACAGCAAGGTTTCATTGAACAAATCTACATATTAGCCTAAAATACATAAGAAAGGAATGCAAATGTCATTCTAATGTTGAATATCATTATTATGGTAACAAATGGAATTTTTTTCCTATTTTCACCAACCTTTTTGTTATAACTTTTACATCATTTCAAAATCAGTCTTTTCATTGACCTACTCATTTCACCATAGGTGGGCCAGGTAGGATTGATTAACATCTAACAAAGCAACAAGAAAAAAAAATTTACAAAGTGTATTTTATGTTCCCATTTGCATTTTATGGTTGGCTAGTTTCATATTCTGTTCATAGTCTTGATTATATTTAGTTGCACACATGTCTTTTTATCCTACTAGACAGTCAACTACTTGAAAGTAGGGAATGGATCCCATTCATTTGTTTCTTCTACAAGATTTGACATAAAATCTTGCATCTAAGTCAATACTCAATAAATGCTAAATAAAATATATTGCATCATAAATTTAAAAAAATTGACAAAAACTTCCAGCATCCCAATAACAGAGTAAGTGAATACAATTAGTAACAAGGGCATAATAAAGAGGTTTTTGAGATTCAGATATCACTATAAAGCTTTGTTATAGGAAAATGGTACTATACTGAGTAAAACAATGCTTAAATAAAAGAGTTGATCTACATAAGTGCTTTTGCATAAAAAGCAGAGGCTCTAAATTCAGCTAATATTTCCATAAGAGTTTTTCTGTAGCTTGCAGAATCATTAAATATTCAGTTGTGATGGCTAATAAACATTTTAAAATATTCAACCTCACTAATAATTAAAGAAATGAAAATTAAGATAATAAAATTTGATTTTCACCTATAAAATTAGCATTTTTAACCGCAAAAATGCAGTACTGAAGAATATAGCGAAATCACACACACACACAAACACACACATAACAATATACACACACTCAGCTTAAAATAATCTAAATGCTCAATAGTACAGGAATGAATAAACAAATTACTGTAAATTCTTATACTATCAAGTAATAATTAAAATGACTTTTAATTCATGGGGTGAATGCTTACCATATGTTTGTTAGAAAGAGCAAGATAAAGAGTTTGCCACTGTGATTTTAACCGCCTAAAATTCCATGCCAAAACCAAACCAAACCAGTTGCTGTACACTTGATTATGACTCATGGTGACTTTATGTGTTCGAGAGTAGAACTTGCTCCATGTGGTTTTCATGTCTATGACATTTTGGAAGCAGATTGCCAGGCTTTTCTTTGAAGAGTCTCTGGGTGGGTTCTAGCTGCCAACCTTCTACTTAGTAGCCACAGCTTAACTGTTTGTACCACCCAGGGAACTCCAAAATCATGTGAATGTAAGAAGAAATAAAATCACCAAAATATTTTTAGAGATCATCTGTAGATGAGGACATAGGATTTTTTTTGTTTAGGTTTATCTTTATGAATTTAACCAATGACATATATTTTTTAAATCGGAAATAATCTTAATATTAAAAAAGGAAGTATAATCTAAAAGATTAACTCTTTAGAGAGCACCTAATTGCACTAAATAAGTTAATCATGTATTAAGTTAGTTTTAAATATAATCATTCTCAGTTTTTCCTCTAAAATTTAGAGACTGAGAAAAATGTGAGAAATTGGAAGAAAGTAAATATCCAAGTATTTAGAAAAATCAAACCCATTGTCACTGAGTCAATTCCAACTCACAGCAACCCTATAGGACAGGGTAGAACTGACCCTGTCAGTTTACAAGGAGCAGCTGGTGGATTTGAATTGCCAGCATTTTGGTTAACAGCCAAATGCTTAATCACTGTGCCACCAGGACCCCAAGTACTTAGAAGTAGGTTTTAAATACACAACTCAATATTTTTGACTTTAATAAAGAGTGCTTGGGAATTATGATGGAAAGCAAATACTAAAATGTAGGCCATAGGAACCAGATGTCTCTACTTCCAGTCTGAATTTTTTCTTAGGCTGGGTTTTCTAGAGAAGCAAAACCAGGGCAGGGTATATGTATATGTATATACATATATATATACACAGAGAGAGAGAGAGATTTATCTCAAGGAAGCGTCTCATGCGGTTGTAGAGGCTGGCAAGTCCCAAGTCCATGGGCAGGCCTTAGGCTGGAAGCCTCTCCTGATTAACATAGCTGCAGGGGCTGACAAACCCAAGATCAGCATGTCATATAGCAGGCTGCTGGCTCACAGGCTGCGAGGCCCATGAATCCCAAGATTGGCAGGCAATACGGGCAGGCTGCTGGCTCAAGTCCCAAGAACCAGAGGTCAGATGATGACAAGCAGTATGCAAGATCCAGAGCAAGCAAAAGTCAGCGAGTTTTGCCAGAACGTCCATATGTATTGAATGCAGGCCACATCCCTGAGGAAATTCCCCATCCAACTGACTGGCTGATCACATCAGATCACAGCACGGAGGTGATTATATCACAAAATAGAGGGTAACTATATCGTTACGTAACCGCCAAACTACATCATTTACATAACTGCCAAAACCACTGAGAATCATGGCCCAGTCAAGTTGACACAACCTTAACCATCACAAATATCGTTCTTCTTAATGAAATAACAAAAGAGCTATAAATGGCAATATTTAGCTTCTACACTCTTCTACAGATGTTGCAAGATTCTTTGTTAGGAAAGCATAGCTTTTGGATTTCACAGAAAGTGCCTTTAGAAAGCATTTCTTTTGAGCTGACTTATTTAATAATGTTTGTTCTGTGGAATTTTTTATAATGGTATGCTTTACTAAAACAAGTCAGCTCAAAGGAAAATATTAATGTGATTTT
This sequence comes from Trichechus manatus latirostris, assembly GCF_000243295.1. Classification (NCBI taxonomy): domain Eukaryota; kingdom Metazoa; phylum Chordata; class Mammalia; order Sirenia; family Trichechidae; genus Trichechus; species Trichechus manatus. The sequence goes on along the minus strand of NW_004443948.1, from coordinate 4,964,478 downwards.
TATTAAATGTAATACTTTAGTTTTCTTTAATGTCTATAATTGAAGGAATTTTCAGTATTACTCATTTAAATCTATTATTTTTATTCACATATCTAAATGTTCTGGACTTGGAAATAAGTACTCACCTTGGGAACAGTGGAAAAGAAATAAAGAAAATAGATGAAGAGAAAGAAAAGGAAACTCAATTATACTTTTGTAAGAAATTGTTGATCAAATTCATTGCTATCCTAGGTTGTTTATAAGGCTTTATGAACTGAATCCGTTTAATGTGATTCCAGGGTTTCTTTAAGGAAACACTCCTCTCCCATACTCAGTCCACATGTCTGACTGAGGCTAGTCCCAGGCCCTGGTGCCAGATATGGGCATGTGAACCAAGGTTGAAAAATCGCATTATTCTACTCACCTTCACCTAAAAGTTATTGTTCCAGATTCAGAGGTGGAATACGCAAGCAGAGCCGCTCAGGTACTTCTTTCTTTCTTTTATTATCCCTCTCCCCATAGATGTATATGGCCCAAGAGGAGAGAAGAAGACTGTTTTTTGTTTTTGTTTTTTTTCTTATAAGTATAGAACTCTTGAGGTTGCTCTGTGTACCACGTGAGGACAGCCTCAAGAATGAACCAATGGAGAGAAAAGAATAGATGAGATAGATGAGGGAGAGAATCCTGACCTTGATGACAGAGGTAGAAAACTATCTAATTACGGCTGACCTCACAGTGGCATGTGCCACTATATTGACAATTTTGCTTAAACCAGTTTTTGTCATTTGAAACAAAAAAGAGTTCCATAATAAGGATTATATTCTATATGTAACAAAAACAATAACAACAAAACTACATCTTTTTCTTACCATTAACTCCTCAGGGTGAACTTCTCTCTCACTGGCTGTAGTAAAGTTCACATAGAAAATAAATAAATAGCAGTTTCTAAAATTGCCCTGTTTTTCAATAAAGAGTCATCAATTCCACTATTTGATAGTCTACTCTAGAACTCCTTCCAAGTAATGATCCAAAAACCAAAAGCTAAACCATTTACTTTATGGTCGGTTCCAAGTCATGGTGACCCCATGTGTTTCAGAGTAGAACTGTGCTCCATAGGGTTTTCGACGGCTGTAATCCTAAGGAAAGGAGCCCTGGTTGTGCGGTGATTAAAGCACTGGGCTGCTAACTGAAAGGTTGGCAGTTCAAACCCATCAGCTGCTCTGTGAGAGAAAGATGTGGCAGGCTGCTTCTGTAAAGACTACAGGCTTGGAAACCCTGAGGGGCAGTTCTACTCTTTCCCATAGGGTCACTGTGAATCCGAAACAACTCGACAGCAATGCATTTAATCTTAAGGAAAGGAACCTTGGTGGTACAATGGTTAAGCTCTTGGCTGTTAACTGAAAGATTGGTTCAAACCAACCCAGTCACTGTATGGGAGAAAAGACCTAGCAGTCTGCTTCTGTAAAGAGTACAGCCAAAAACACCCTATGGCATACTCTGTCAAATGGTGTTGCTATGAGTCAGAATCAACTTGACAGCAACCAACAACAAATCTTAAGGAAAGGCGCTTGGGTGGTGTAAATGGTTAAAACCCTTGGCTGCTAACCAAAAAATCAAAAGTTCAAATCCACCCAGAGGTACTCAGAAGAAAGATCTAGCAATCTACTTCCAAAAAATTATCACTGGAAACCCTATGGGGCACAGTTCTACTCTGACATACATGCGGTTGTCATGAGTCAATCGACTAGACAGCAATTGGTTGGTTTGTTGTCTGAACAGAGGTTATGTAATGTTCCACTAAAGTCCCAGGGTGGTGCAAATTATTTATGCTAGACTACTAGCCTAAGGTTGGCAGTTCAAATCCACTCAGAGGTGCCATGGAAAAAGGCCTCCTGATCTGCTTCCATAAAAATTATAGCCAAGAAAATCCTATGAAGCAGTTCTAACCTTTAACACATGGGGTCATCATGGGTAGGACTGGACTTGAAAGCAATAGGTTTTGTTTTGGTTTTAGTTTAATCTTATGAAAGTAGATTTTCAGGCCCTTCTTCTTCAGCACTGCTGGGTGGATTCAAACTGCTAATCTTTTTTCCTTTTTTTTTATTATGTTTTAGATGAAGGTTTACACAGCAAATTAGTTTCTCATTAAACAATTAATATACATACTGTTTTATTACATTGCTTGCCAACCCTGCAACATGTCAACACTCTCCCCTTCTCAACTTTGGGTTCCCATTTCCATTTTTCCAGCTTTCTTGTCCCCTCCTGCCTTCTCGTCCTTGCCCCTGGGCTGGTGTGCTCATTTAGTTTCATATACATGGTGGAGCTACGTGTATTATTGTTTGTTTTATGGGCCTGTCTAATCTTTGGCTAAAGGGTGAACCTCAGGAGTGACGTCAGTACTGAGTTAAAAGGGTGTTCAGGGGCCATACTCTTGGGATGTCTCCAGTCTCTGTCAGACCAGTAAGTCTGGTCTTTTTTTGTGAGTTTGAATTTTGTTCTACATTTTTCTCCAGCTCTGTCCAGGACCCTGTACTGTGATCCCTGTCAGAGCAGACATTGGTGGTTGCCGGGAACCATCTAGTTGTGCTGAACTCAGTCTGGTGCAGGCTGCGGTAGTTGTGGTCCATTAGTCCTTTGGACTCATCTTTCCCTCATGTCTTTAGTTTTCTTCATTCTCCCTTGCTCCAAACAGGGTGGGACCAGTGGAGTCTCTTAGATGGCGTAACTGCCAATCTTTTGGTTAGTAGTCAAGCACAAAACATTTGTGCCACCCAGGGACCTTAAGTAATGATCAAAACCAAAAACCACACCTATTGCTGTGGAGTTGATTTTGACTCATAGAGCTCTATAAGACAGAGTAGAACTGCCCCAAAGAGTTTCCAAGGCTGAAATCTTTATAGAAGCAGACTGCCGTCTTTCTCCTGCAGAGCTGCTGGTGAGTTCAAACTGCTGACCTTTAGGTTAGGGGCCTAGCACTTTAATCACTGCACCGTCAGGGTTCCTTTAAGTAATGATACCTACAAATAAAATAGGTGAAAATATGTGGATTCACAGAAATCCCTTATTTATTTAGGCTGACTGTAAAAGTCAGTGGGCAAAATTATGGCGTGCCAAAGTTCAGGAGCAGGCAGATTCATTACAATACTCTATTTAAAACCCAAGTCTGAGCATATATCTGTTGTCCACTGCCAAGTTCCTTCTCAGACATCCGCTTAAGGTGGAATTAGCTAAAACACAGATTTCCTCACGTCTTATTACTATTTGGAGCCCTGGTGGAGCAGTGGTTAAGAGTTTGGCTGCTAATCAGAAGGTGAGCATGTTTAAATCCACCAGCTGCTCCTCGGAAACCCGGTGGGGCAGTTCTACTCTGTCGTATAGGGTCGCTATGAGTTGGAGTAGACTTAACATCAGTGGATTTGGTTGTTTTTTTGTCACTATTATTTACTTCTTTTGTATGTGTTTTTGTTTGTTTGTTTGTTTTTAGTCATTTTGTTAACATCAGGCAATGTCCTAATCACCAGGATCATCACCAGTGGGGCTTGCTTGGTGTTCTTGGTTGATCTCACTTTTGTGTAAAATTCTTCCGACCTCTCCTCTTTCTGCACCTCCTTTTCATCATACTGACCAGGGCAAATCAGTGCAGCAGCAAAGGACTCATGTCAACATGCTTCTTACCCCTGTAAAAGGTCTTTACAATACATAGCATAGAGATTTAGTGCAGGGAGTCCGGAGCCAAATTGTGAGGTTGGAATCTTGACTCCACTGATTACTAGCTGCCTATATTGGGCAAAACTGTGCCACAATTTTCTCATCTCTAGAAAGGGTAGAGTAAGAGCATCCAAATCATACTGATTTTGTGAAGGTTAAATAACATATGTAAAAACTTTTGAATACTGCCCAGCGCAAAGTAAGTAGTGTATAAATACTAATCAGACCTTTATTGGAAACCCTGGTGGTGTAGTGGTTAAGAGCTACAGCTTCTAATCAAAACGTTGGCAGTTTGAATCTACCAGGCACTCCTTGGAAACTCTACGGGGGCAGTTCTACTCTGTCCTATAGGGTCATGATAAGTAATAGAGTCGACTTGACGGCAACAAGTATACATTAATTATTGTTATAATAATAATTATCATCATCATTATTACCTCTATACCTTTTGTAGTATACAAACATTTTACATCAGAGATCTATTATTCTTAATCCAATACAATAGAATATAATTTTAATTTGAAATTTATATACTATCGATAGTAGATTACATGAAGAGGAAGAGAGAAAAAATATTTTTAAAACTTCAAATTCATAATGGAGAAACTGGAGGAAACTGAGGCACAGAAAAGTTTATAAACTGACCCAACATCACTCAAGTAGTAAGTTGTGAAGTGAATATAAACACAAGTATTTCATTCTAGAATCCTTATGCTTAAGAATCACATTACGTGGCATCTATATATTATGTTCAAATATACTTTTCACGTTTTCAAGATAATTATCTAAAATGAACTTAATTATATATCTCGATGCATGTTCAACTTTCTCCTCCAAGGTGAGGGGGTTTCCAAATTGGTGAAGGGTTTTTTTAATCACAATAAAAAGGGTTACATTTATCACGGTAAATAAAACTTTAACTTGTTTGCAGCGCATGAACTGGGAAGCTCCTTAAATAAATCTATATTTGATCAGTCCAAATAGTCCCAAAGAAGGATTCTTCACATGTGTTTTCACTACTATCTTTGCAGTATCTCATCAAAGTCTTCAGATACATTATATGAAAATATAACAATGCGTAACTCTTCATATATAAAGATTAACTTTATAAAAACCAAGGTTAACTGCTTAAACAGTAACTTCAAAATATTCTATTTGATAAACCACAAAATTAGGAATATAATGATCATTTGAATGAACAAAGCTAACTGTTTAATTCTATTAGTTGTTGAGTATGTTTATTTCAATTTTGCATTCAGGAAGCAGGAAAGCAGAAACAGACCCAAACCAAAACTCCATTTATCACCTGAGGCCCACAGCACAGTGTGCTCTGGGTGCCCAGAAATTATCATCACTTCAGTCTCAATGTCTAGTTAACCCTATAACTTTTCTCTGGAGAGTTACATGGTAAATGATTTCAGGTCCCTTAGGGGAAGTATCTGGAAGTATATACTTTTAGCACTGTCATGGGGTCCTTTCTCAAGGTAACACAGCCTCCTCTTCAAAAAGGGGATCCTGTCCACCCAGAGGCCTGGCAATCTACTTCCAAAAAAGCAACTATTGGAAACCCTATGGAGCATGGTTCAACTCATGCACGTGGGGTCACTATGTGTCAGAGTTGACTCCATGACAACTGGTTTAGGATGTAGACTGGCTCAGGTCCAGGCATGGGTAAAAGGCCTTATCTATTTATTGTGATGATGCGTGTTAAGATTTTGTTCATCAGATCTTGGCATTTGTTTGTTTGCTTTACTTAATTTTATTTTTATTTTACTTACTCAGGATTTACTTATACAGTAGGATTTTAGTCAATTGCCTATTTCAATCGTATGGATACCAAGATCACTATACTACTAAAAATGATCTCTAATAATTATATCATTCTTATCACTGTTCAGGCCCTGCTGCCATATGGTAACCATGCCCACTATTCCAAGACTTTTATTGAAATCAAGGGGCCCCTTCAATGTGGGTATCATCCTCTGTAATCCCTGGCTCGCAGGATATAGCATTTCAAGGAAGAAAGCTTTGCAGTGGAATTGCTCAATGTTTTTCTCAGTATTTTAGTGAAGAAATGATTACAATTTTAAAACTATTTAATTAACAATCATTCAAACATTTATATCACTGGAAATTATATTTGAACACTATTTGTAAATCCGTCTCTGCTAACTCCCTGAATTCAGTCATTATCCTTTTGGCACATAAGAATTTCTGCAGAGCACTTGTGGCTACAGAGTGCTCTGCAAGTGAGCAGTGTAGACTCTCCCTGTGTCCCACTGAATTGTCACAGTTAGTCAGATTGACCCTATAGGACACAAAATTTTTATTATCAATTAAGTTCTTAGTTTTGTGTGCATGACCCCTTTGCTGCAATTTTACAATGCAGCAAACTATGAAAACAATTTTTTTTCCTTAAGTTTGGCACCAAATCACATTTGGTGGTAAAATCTGACCCACACTGATCTTAACATTGATGGTCTTCCTTATGCCACTTGGTATGAATGTTGAGAAACATTAATGTATTAAATAACAGTATTGATGGAGATGTTGCATAATAGATATGCAAAATCCATTGATCCCAAGGATCTTCAGATACAGGATTGTAGACCTGTGTTTTATTTATCTTTTGACTGGATTTGATCAATATATCTCCATTTTTCACATCTCCTATTAGGAATGTATGTTTATTATTATTAACTGCTATGAGTTTTTGTTAAATTGAACTAAAATTATTTTGTTGATCTCTTTTATTAATTGACTTATTTATTGATTTTTATTTCTTATGAAATTTAATAATAAATTACTTGTTTTTAGAAATTAAAAAGTAATATTTATTTTTAAAAAACATAACAAATATTTGCTGAAAGTGAATTATATTTTGTCAACTTTCAGATGTTTAATTGCTAAATTAAATAAAATTATCCATTAATATGTTATTTTGCTAATTTCATGCTTAATTTTTTAAAAAAATTTTATATGACTTGTTTTAAAGAAATTTTAGGAATATAGACGATCTGTTTTTTGCTTTTTTGTTTTAAGAAGTCAGCTTCCTAAGGTCAAAAAGGACTTCAGGCACTTTAAGTACTTTATTTTTAAAGAGTTTTAAGTTTCACAGATATTTATTTTCCAACTGAAATGGACAACAAACACAATGGCTTTAAAAAAAAGAAAAGCCAATAATGAAGCAATATAATGAGAAAAAATTTAAACATTGTTTACAGAAAGAGTATGGCAGGTATGGAGGCATTGTACTGGCCCTGGGCATGAGACATCCCTGAGCAGTTCCTATGAATCCGAATGGCCAGAAATGTATCTATGGAAAATAGCACCTATGGTAAGCACTGAAATTGGGCCCCTGTGCAAACATCTGATACTCTTCTTTTAGATGGCCTTACTATGGAGCTCTGGTGGTGCAGTGGTTAAAATCTCAGCTGCTAACCAAAAGGTCAGCAGTTTGAATCCACCGACTGCTCCTTGGAAACCTTCTGGGGCAGTTCTACTCTGTCCTATAGGGTCACTATGAGTTGGAATCGACTGGATGGCAACAGGTTTGGTTTTGATTTGGTACCATAAAGCAGCTCAAACATACAAGTCAAGCTCGTTAATCTTTTTTAACACCTTACTGTGCTTGAGGAAGGATGTTGGGCCATACCAGGTTAATAGAAACTGCTCAGCAGCGCCATGTACCCGGGGCTGGTGCAATACCCCAGATACACCACTGCCAATATATTTTATCTTCACCAACCTAAAAGGCTTATTTTCATTGGAAATTATATCACTTGACACACTGCAGCCTAACAAACTGTGATAGGGTCTTAATAAAACTACCAGCAGTTAGCCCCAATATTTTGTCTTTGAGCCACTTGACGATTCCTACCACTAGGCCACAGTCAATAGACCTGAAATGGAAAGAAATGTATTCCTTTTCCCGGTTTGAAAACAGTATCTTCTCTGATTTTTCTCTGATTTTCTCAGTGACCAATGCTTTGTCCCTGCTTTGGAGCTTTGGGGTTGTTAGTTCCTCCCGGGGACAATGCCAGTAATGAGTGTGAATGTTACCACATCACTTCCACCTAATGCTCTCTTAGGCACTGAAATACGCTCCACTGGGTTCTCTGCCGCCTCACTCCAGCTTCCTGTTCCTGCCTGCTGCGGTGATATGACACCACCGTAACACTTCTTCAGGCTGCACTCCTCATTCATCTGGGCAATTCTCCTCACAATTTGTGAAAGCTCTCATAGACTTTGTGATGTTTTCTCTTAACTTCTAGCAGACAAGGAATGTGTAGAATTGGCCCCATAGTGGGACAACAACCTGGATGTGAAACAGGGTTTCTCATCTCTGTCTTTGTCCTCACATTAGGAGTGTGAACATTTAGTCTTAGAGCATCTCTCTTCCTTCTCTCTTGGGTAAGGTGAGAGTGAGGAATGAGTGACCTAAAGAAATAAACTCAATTTTGTGTAGATTCATGCATTTTGGTAACTCCTGCTATTGCCCATCCAATGTGTAGTGGGTGATGAAGTGATGTACTTCCAACTAATACGTACACTGTCTTTCCCCATAAACATCCTTCTACTTAACAAACACATCTACCAATATCCGACTAATCACTCATTTTTCCAGGAAGGAGAATTCCATCTAGTTCAGAGGCTTAAAGTACATATTAAAGACAGGCTTTGTCATACCCTGCATCACCCCACACCCTGTGCTTTGTCAGAAACCAGCCATGCTATCTTACAGACAGCAGTATTTGAGGGTTTTATGATATCCTGAGTTTTGTTTACTTTTAAACTCTGCCTTATAATTACTTAAAACATATGTTTTTTGTGCTCTATTAAACACCTACATCAAATGAAAAATTCCAGTTTCAAAAGCTTTACTCAAATCTACTGACTGACTACAATTGTTATTCGTCTTTAAGCACGTGTTATCAAGAAACTAATGCAAGCAGAGAGGCATTGAACACACAGTATGTTAAGTATTTATTTGGGTACTCATTTAAAGGCTAGTCTGCATGGGGTAGAGTGTAGAATGGCCACGGCTCTTACTGTCCAGCGTTTAAGAAGTGTGAGCTGATAAGCTCCCATTGAACTAGTTGAATTAGATTGAATAACTTTGCAAAATTTCACAGTATTTAGAGACGTGTTAAGTACCTGTCATTCAAAGTAGAGACGGCCTGTCTCCAGAAACAGAGTAGATGCTGAGCAAGGATCAATCAGTTCGTGACCTAGATTTCAGATTCAGGACCTTCTACTACACACAATCTGTTAACAGAGCCTACAGGGAAAACACAAACAAGAAACACCTGAGCTTCAAACACAGGGACTAAGTTGAGGCATTTGCATCCCAAATGTCTTCATTTTGAAAGACCTTTTACAGAAAAGAGTGGGAGGTAAATGTCTAGAGTCTGAACAGGAGAGGGTCCATTAGCACCTTCAAAGGCACATCAGCCCCGATAGAAGAAAACACAGAATTACATTTTCTCACCAGGATTTCCTAATGTGTCACCAGCCAGTGAGGATACAGCCACAGAGGGAAAAAAATTTACATTTACATTTTCTCACTAATTTAAGAGGCGAAGAAGAGGCAAGAAAGAAAAGGGTTGGTTACTTTTCTAGTTGGAACTGGCTTTGCTGCTTCCCTGAGGGCAGGACAAGAGGATGTATAACAAATCTAGTCCTGCTCTGTGGGCTGCTAAGAGTTCTACAGGCATAATCCCATAATTCAGTGGTTTCACTCCAATGCATGTTCTCCTTTTCCCACAGAGCTTATTTACTGTCCCAGACAGTTTCCCCCTGTCACTTCCCATTTGTGTGGCCAATTTCCATGTTTTTTTCTGTGCTTTAGAGATCATCCCTGTCACAAACCATCTTACTTCTGACTTACTGTCATCTTTCCTTGAGCTCTTCCAATCCCTTTTTTCTGCTGTCTCCTTCAGTTGCCATCACCCAAAGGTTAATGAGGCAGTCCTTCTCCTAGGTGAAAATGGTCTGTGTGGACTTTTCTACAGTTTGGGAATCATGAGGGATCTTTACTTGTGATTATGACAAGCCTCAATTCCAGCAATTCTGAGCTCCTCAGGTTTTTCTTTAGTTATGTCGATCAAAATGATAAAGTTAGCATTTGAAATATCTAAAATATGCAGAAACCTTTCATGAATCACTGCTTTTGTTTCCTTTTGCTGCTTTACTGTAATGATATTCGTGGTAGTCTAGGTGTGCTGGTGTGTGCATGAGGGCCAAGAAATTTATAGAAGGATGACTAGAGGCTATAGTTGTCCAAATCACAGTCATTTAACATGTGCTATGAGATGTATTTTTTAAAAACAGCTAATGCTATGTATTTTAGCAAAATGTGTATTTGAGCTTGAAATCCAAATTTCCCAAATCCTGATTTGTTCTCTATCTACCAGGCGTTTAATGAAAACTATGGAATTGTTGTCCTCTAATGACTGTGGACAAAAGTTGTAGTTGGTGTTACATACTTAGTCCCTCGAAGTTTATAAGACTTACCACAGAGTAATTTCATTAAGATAGTTATCCCAAAATTCAAACTGATTGATTTCATTTTAGGATTAAAAAATAAAAAAATGACATTATAGATTGGTATAAAGGAGAAAATAAAACATTTTTAAAGAAATTCTGTAATGATTATTGTTTCTGTATTTATATTTCAACATTAATTTTGTGTGTGTGTGATACATACATGTACACAGTACAGACATGATATCAAAATGATGTATTTTTAAAGAATGTGTGCTAACTCTTTAGAATGCTATATTGAAGTTATATAATTCTTACTGCAATGATTTTCTTCTACTATTAATTCTTAGGATTCTTTTAGTAGTCCCCTTGCCCATCCAACATTATACTGAAGACTCAGATATGTCCTACTGATGTTAGATGATGCAACCATAGTATGAGGTAGGACAAAAAAATCCCTAACAAATCCCACTGTTGGCAGTTATTTACTGAGGTACAGAGCCCATAAGCATGCAGTCAACCACTTCTGAAGTCACCCTTAACTCTTGTAATGCCTGCATCCTACTAACAGTTCATTAAATATTGTGCTGATTGAACAAAGGAACGAACAGCTGGAGGAACACCTGAAAAGATACCGAGTTCAGAGGGGTGCCAGGCGCACAGAAGAGCTCAACATGTATTTCTTTTCTGTCACATGTATTTGTCTCCGTTAGAGCTACCGCACATCCCTGAACCTCTGAGACCAACTCCAGCAAGCTTTGTGGCTTCTCAGGAGGCAGCAAAGAGTGCTGCCTGGAATGTGTCCTCTCTAATCAGCTGCTACCTGCTGCCCCTGTAGGAGATTTTCATGCAGAAATCCAGGAGCAGGAAGGAATGTTAAAGTGATGAGGGCCCACTGGAATTGAGTAAACCCCCTGCATACAGATGAAGCCCATCATCAAGAGGGCCTGCCAGTGCTTTAAGCCCTCATCTACCTTTAAATCAACTTTAATAGCAAGTATAACTGAGAAGTGCCATAAAATGTATATCTGGACAATTCAAGACAACTGGTTAAAGTATCATCCTTTCTACTCTTGAGGTCACCAGCGTAACCTGTCTCATGGGGCACTGGTGATTCAGAGGTAGAATTCTCGACTTCTATGCAGGAGACTTGGGTTTAATTCTTGGCCAATGCACCTCAAGCTCAGCCACCACCCATCTGTGTCACTGGAGGCTTGCATATTGCTATGATGCTGAACAGGTTTCACCGGAGATTCCAGGCTAAGGCGGACTAGAAAGAAAGGCCAGGAGACTGACTTCTGAAAATCACCACTGAAAAGTTTATGGACCACGATGGTCCAAACAGCAACTGATCATGGGGATGACACAGGACTTGGCAGCATTTTGCTCCATTGTGCATGGGTCACCATGAGGCAGGGGCCAGTTCAACTGCCACTAACAATAATGGCTCACGGACGTCCTACAATAGCTTTACTTGTCTCCCTGCCTTGCTCCCAGCTCTGTGCAGAGAAATGCTACAGAGAAACAGTACACTCTGGAATTACATACAGGTAGTACGTAATTTTAATATCTGATGCAATGCATTTTCTTGCATAATGCTCCCATAATATTGTCTCGAGCACACAAAACAGGAAGGGCTGGAGACTGGTATATGCCCTGCTACCACCCTTGGCTTAAACAAAAAGCTCTACCTGAGAATGCCAGCACTAGCCACATGGAGTGGAAATGGCAGGCAGAGAAAGGATAGGACTCCAGTGCAGAACAATGGACAAGGAGTTTTCTAGTTTGCACTCCCTCTCCATTTCCAGGTCTGAGGTAAGTGCAATAGAAGAAGTTGTGGTGGGACTTGCATTTAGGCCCAGCCACCTTGCTTGGCTGTGGCAGATGGGTGAGAGCTAGAGTGACCAAATGTTTCCCAGGGACAGTCCTGGTTCATATCTCTTGTATTGGTGTAATTATAATACCCAAACCAATTGCTGTCAAGTCAATTCCGAGTCATGGTGACCCCATGTGTGTCAGAGTAGAACTGTGCTCCATGGGGTTTTCAATGGCTGATTTTTGGGAATGGATTGCCAGGCCTTTCTCCTGAAGTAGGCTCAAACCTCCAACCTTTTAGTTAGCAGCTGAGCTTGTGAACCGTTTGCACTGCCCAGGGACTCCATAATGATTAATAGCACCTCCTTTTCACTTTCAAAAGTATCCTGGTCACCTAGTTAGAACCCGGAAGACAGCATCAGACCCTGCTGGGGGCTCAGTAGACAGCCCAGTGGAGGGCGACAATAGAAGGAGGGCTCAGGCTGGAGATTAGAGCAGTGAGGTCCCATGAGCCCCCAATCCCAGTCCCAAGTTAATGGCAACAACCTGGCATCACTCACTGCTCCTTTAATTTATTACTGTTCTGGAGAAAGTGCTTTTATTCAAAGGAACTCCTAATGGAAGAACCCCCTGTGAGGCTGCCTGATGCTATTTAAGCCCCACAAGGACTCTTTGCTGGCAGCTGTGTCTGGCGCACCAAATGAGGGGGAAATGCAAGGAACAAGAAATTGTCCAGGAAAAATACTATATCTCCTCTTCAAAGATGAAAGGCTGTGTTGGTATGGCAAAACTATTTTAAGCCTCAGTATTTTGAAGGAATAACCTTATTTTTTCTAACAACAACAATAAAAAAGATTCAGTTGTATGTAATACTATTTCATTTGTAGAGACATTCAGAATTTTTATTTTAAGGACAATTAAATCAAATGATGTATTGCATTAGGCAAATTTGCTGAAAAAGACCTCTTTAACGTGTTAAAGAAACAGAGGTGTCACTTTGAGGACTAAGGTGCACTTGATCCAAACCACAGTATTTTCAATCACCTCACATACATACGACAATGCATAAGGAAGGCTGAAGAAGAATTGATGCATTTGAATTATGGTGTTGACAAAGAATGTTGAACATACCATGGACTGCCAGAAGAATGAACAAATCTGTCTTGGAAGATGTACAGCTGGAATGCTCCTTGGTAGCAAGGATGATGAGACTTTGTCTCATGTACTTTGGACATGTTATCAGGAGGGACTGGTCCCTGGAGAAGGA
>NW_004443948.1:4905168-4950734 GCF_000243295.1 Trichechus manatus latirostris | reverse complement strand
CTGGAATGCTCCTTGGTAGCAAGGATGATGAGACTTTGTCTCATGTACTTTGGACATGTTATCAGGAGGGACTGGTCCCTGGAGAAGGACATCATGCTTGGTAAAGTAGAGGGTCAGGGAAAAAGAGGAAGACCCTCAAAGAGATGGATTGACATAGTGGCTGCAATAATGGGCTTAAGCATAACAACGATTATGAGGATGACACAGGCTTGGACAGTGTTTCGTTCTGTTGTACATAGGGTTGTTATGAGTCAGAACTGTTTGTTGAAACATCTCAATTGATATTCCATCAATTCCTGGAGCCTATTTTTTGCTGGTGCCTTCGGTGTAGCTTGAACTTCTTCCTTCAGGACCATCACTTCCTGCTCATGTTCTACCTTCTGAAATGGCTGAACATCAACCAATTCTTTTTGGTATAGTGACTCTGTGTATTCCTTCCATTTTCTTTTGATGTTTCCTGCATTGTTTAATATTTTCCCGGTGGAATCCTTCAATATTGCAACTTAAGGCTTGAATTTTTTCTTCAGTTCTTTCAACTTGAGAAATGCTGAGTGTGTTCTTCCCTTTTGGTTTTTTATCTCCTGGTCTTTGCACATGCCATTATAATACTTTACTTTGTCTTCTCAAGCCACCCTTTGAAATCTTCTGTTCAGCTCTTTTACTTTATCATGTCTTCCTTTTGCTTTAGCTACTCCAACATTCAAGAGCAAGTTTCAGAGTCTCTTCTGCCATCCATTTTGGTCTTTTCTTTCTTTCCTGTCTTTTTAATGACCTCTTGCTTTCTTCATGTATGATGTCCTTCATGTCATTCCACAACTTGTTTGGTCTTTGGTCATTAGTGTTCAATGCATCAAATCGATTCTTGAGATGGTCTCTAAATTCAGGTAGGGTATACTCAAGGTCCTACTTTGGCTCTTGTAGACTTGTTCTAATTTTCTTCAGTTCAACTTGAACTTGCATATGAGTAATTGATGATCTGTTCTGCAGTCGGCCCCTGGCCTTATTCTGACTGATGTTATTGAGCTTTTCCATCATCTCTTTCCACAGATGTAGTCGATTTGATTCCTGTGTATTCCATCTGGTGAGGCCCATGTGTATAGTCAGTGTTTATATTGATGAAAAAAGGTATTTGCAATGAAGAAGTCGTTGGTCTTGCAAACTTCTATCACGTAATCTTCAGCATCGTTTCTATCACCAAGGCTGTATTTTCCAACTAGTGCATGTTCAATCAATTTCAGACTGTAGAAGTTGGTAAAAATTTTCAAGTTCTTCATCTTTAGCCTTAGTTGTTGGTGCGTAAATTTGAATAATAGTCTCATTAACTGGTCTTCCTTGTAGGCATGTGGATATTATCCTATCACTGACAGCGTTGCACTTCAGGATAGATCTTGAAATGTTCTTTTTGACAATGAATGTAATGCCATTCTTCCTCAAGGTCATTCCTGGCATAGTAGACCATATGATTGTCTGATTCAAAATGGCCAATACCAGTCCATTTTAGCTCACTAACGCCTAGGATATCAATTTTTATGCATTCCATTTCATTTTGGACTATTTCCAATTTTCCTAGATTCATACTTCGTACATTCCAAGTTCTAATTATTAATGGATGTTTGCAGTTGTTTCTTCTCATTTTGAGTTGTGCCACATCAGCAAATGAAGGCCCCAAAAGCTTGACTCCATCTACGTTATTAAAGTTGACTCTTCTTTGAGAATACAGCTCTTCCTCAGTCATATTTTGAGTGCCCTCCAACCCAAGGGGCTCATCTTCTGGCACTGTATCAATGCTTCACTGCTATTCACAAGGTTTTCACTGTCTAAATCTTTTCAGAAGTAGACCGCCGGGTCCTTCTTCCTAGTCTGTCTTATTCTGGAAGCTCAGCTAAAATCTGTCCACCATGGTTGACACTGCTGATATTTGAATACCACTGGTGCAGCTTCCAGCATCACAGCAACATGTAAGCCCCCACAGTACGACAAACTGACCAACACATAGGGATTTTTAACATAGGATATTTAAATCTTCTCCCTTACATTGCTAGCAAGCCCATAATTATCATATGATGGTAAAATTTTCCAGATATTATGTTACAATAATAATTGTCTTCTCTGTCAGTAGAATTTGAACAATTAACCAATAATGATTATGTATGAACCTGCAAAGTAAAGAAACAGGTGGGGAAAGTAAGGCTGATCTTAGCTCATAGAAGGGATGGCATCACCCCTAAAAGCGTTTATGAACAAATTCTAGAGTATTATTCTTTTTGTAAAAAAAGAAGATGAAACTAATTTTGGAAGTTGGGGTTATGAAATGCCATTGGGGTTTCAAAAAAGTTCTGTAATGGAAAGAGACTAAGAGGAAAGGAATTTCATTTTCCTTTAATAGCCTTTGTTTATTCATATCTCTGCCGCTGCCTTTTCAATTCTCTTTAAAATAAGGCTTAGAAAAAAAAAAGTTACAGCCAAATGGAAATAGGCTTTTTAATTGTACCCTTTTATAATTCTGATGCTACAACTGACCCTCCTCAATATGGTCTTCTTTTTAACATTAATTACCTTGTTATCTGAGAGATGTGGCAGCTCTTCCCTGTCTGCTTAGGAACAGTTAGGCAACAGTTAGGCAACAGTTAGGCAACAGTTGGAAGTGAATTACCATGATTGTTTGGGGCTTTGGAAAGCCCTCTCTGCTGTCTATTCTTCTTAGACTACTGGTCGAATCACTTGGGTATGTTTTCCAATTCAGTATTCCTGTGTCCACTGTCCAGTAAACATTTGTTTATATGTATGTATATAACCAATTATACTGTGGCTAGGGGCAATGTCTCTTCTGGATTCTTCACATGCCAATGCTTAGAAACCTGATGTAGGACTTCTGGGCATGCCCTCAGTCAAGAGATAGGCGGAAAGGTTTATTCCATTTGCCTACATGTTTTGCTCATTCAGATGATTGGTTATAACCAGTGGGAAGAGCAGGTATCTTGCTTTGTGTTCTTCCCTATAGAAACTTTTTTCCACTCAGCAGGGACTAGTGCTTATAAGCAAAAATTTTAAGATTCAGAACCACTAAAAGGATATTGAAGTGAAAACACTCAGTCTATTTACTTAGTTTGATTATTTTGACTACATTCATTTGTCACTTCAGCTTAAGGCCAGGTTGACCAATTTGATTACATTGACTGATTCTTTCACTGAAGTGACCAGTCAATGCTAACAAATTAGTTGTGTTTGTAGAAACTCATTAGGTTTTATCTCTTGCGTTGTGTCTGCAATAGATGCAGAATCAAGAATTTGACACAGACTTGCTTTTAGCTCTTATGCCAAGGCGAGTGGAGAAAGGATCATGCCTGGAATTTTATAGATTTGAGATGGGAAAAATCACCATTATTGATTTAGGCTACAGGCTAGCCCAGGTACTAATTATTATTAAGGCAATCATGTCTGTGATTACATTGTGCTTTCTTGAAAGGTTTTTTAATAAGCACTTGGTGTTACTCTCCTTACTCTGAGCACCTGGATGGTCAATTAATGTGTGACCGGGAGGAAAGTAATGTCTACAGCAAGTGTTGTGCAAATTGTTTCTTGGAAGAGGAAAAAAAGACTGCTTTCTTGCCAAGAGGAGCAGTGCTGATCATCGACATGATTCCGGTATTTGAGTTTCATTTATTTCAAACTTCTTGTTTGCTATCCCAAGAGCCACATATCTTCAAGGCTTCTGCATGTCAACTGTGTAATTGCTGTAATAATAACGGGTATAAAAGTCAGTAGCTTTTTACTATCCAGCAAAATTTCTGGCATTTTTGTGATGTGACCAAGCAACAGTTTTAGCTAGTAGCTACATTAATCACAAGGAATAATTTATGAGAATAAGTTAGAGGATGATTCTAGCACTATCTTTTTGTGCTGTTTTCATTTTCATTTTGAATAAAATATACGCGTCTCAGTGCTTGTTGCTTGGCACTATCAGCCATGCTCTGAGACCAGGAAATGCAATGAGACCTCTGGGAGAACTCGTGGTGTATCTATTAAAAATCTCTGTTTGCAAACAAGGGAGGGTGAAGCTGATTAACTTATGCAAAAGGAAAATTTAATGGGATGATTGAAGGAGCTCGTAGAAGACACAGAAAGCTAAGAAAGCAGGGCAGGAATGAGGGAAGAACCAGGGTTCCAGGTAGTGAGAACTTAAGGACAGTTTCTTTAGGTTATCATTGCCTGAGCAAATCCATTACCAACGTCTTCAATCTGTTTTCAACCTTGATTGACGAGACCATCAGAATATATCCAGTAGGGAAAAGATCATTCCCTGGTACAATATTGGAATGGTTATGAGAGGAAATGGAAATGGATGTTGGATAGCAAACATAACAAATATCCTCTCCATGTGAAGATGGGGTAATCATTGAAATAAGAGTGCAAAAGTTTCAGTGTCATGAATCTCCAAATGGAGCCTGAGATCTCTTGTACTCTGGTCACATAGAAAAGTTTTACTTGTCACAGAAACAAAACAAAACGACATAACAGGGGTTGACTATTATGCGCCATTGTTCTTAGGTGGGTTGTGTTAACTTTGCTATTTTTTTTTAACAATGAGTTGAATGTTTAAACTTACAAAGAAAAAAAGTTAATGTGGGCTGCTTGAGAGGTGAGATTTATATCTGTTTTGTTTGTTGCCATATTCACTAGTACTTAGAAGAATGCTTGGACATATGACTAATTTTCAGTATCTTCTGCAACCTCTTTAAAAATCTTGTTTACTTATTTTTTATATATCTGCTTCTTAAAATATTAAGGAGATACTATTGTTGTATAATAAAAGGATAATTTTATTCAATTGTATTATTGCCCACACTCTTAAATCTCAGAAGACTAACCCCAATGCTCAGAACTTTTTTCTTGGAAATTCCACCCCTTCTGAGCTTGGACTATAAGGTAAGAACAAGACCACACTGCCATCCATCTTTGGGAGCATAGAACTGTTCATATGATTGAATATTCCCATCTTTGTGTAGAGAGAAGCATGCATGTAATACCTGGTAGTGTCTGAGCATTTCATTTGATAGTCTGTGTTTCTCAGAGCCCTGAATATTCTATCTCATGTACACGAAAAAAAAAAAAAAAAATTAAAGCAGATTCTAGCTCAGAGAAGGAACATATTTTAATTGGCAACCCGCAAATGTATCTAACAGGTTCACCAACAAGATTTCCTTTCCCAATCTAGCATTTGAGCATATTACCATGATGGCAGCATGAGTGTGGGGGCAATGTTTGATCTGGGGCAAGACTGTAGGGGGATGAGGAAGGAGGCTGGTAAAAGATGACTACAGAATTTGCCTTAGGCTACCAGGTGGATGGTGGTACTCATGATGGAGCAATACAAGGAACGAAGATTACACGAGAAAGAACAGAGTTGGGGAAGAAGAAATTAATTACCACTGAGGGACCATTCTTTTTCTTTTATAAGCTCTATTTTAATAATTAATCATTGTTAAGTAGTCAGACTTCCAGGACAATTCTGATTTTATTTTAAATGCCTAACACCACTACTTGTTTTTGTTTTTTGCTGTTTTAAATCTTAAACATTCTATATTCCTGTTGGGATTCATTTCAGGGTGAGGTGTTGTGGTGAAGCACATCCTGCCAAAGCCCCTGTGTTGCATTGACTCCATGGGAATAACACCAGAATATCACAGCAGTTCAGAATTTACTGATTTAATGATACATTTTGGCAATTCTACACCATCATATTTTATTCAGGTACAAAAATTACTCACAAATAAATGCCTGACATGAGTTGGGAAAAGTCTGTTTTATATTAAAGCCATTATAATTAGAGAAAATGAAACTTAACAAAAACTATCTTTACTAGAATCTGAAGCTATATATTTTAACATGTTCTATAGTCAATCTGGTTGTAAAAACAAGACTTTTTTTAATACTGTTTTTTTTTTCCTTTTTTATGAATCAATTGTCAATGCTTATAAAGCACACTTCAGCTGAAAAAATTTCGGAGATAAGTTCATTCCTTCTTTCCGTATTTGCTAAAAAGAACATTTTGTCAAAACAAAGTCTCTGTAACCTATTTCCATATGGATGTGTTTGTTGCAGTGAGGTCTTCTCCAAAATAACCAAAAATACATATTGTTCTAATATTTATGAGATGTTCTGCCTTTGAGCCCTTGCACATTGAGTGGTCTGTCTACTGACAGACACGTCGGACTGTTCAACTGTGCATTTATCTAATTTATCAGCCAGTGTTATGGAGTTTCTACCTGCTTAACATTGAGATAGATGCTGTAAAGGAACCAAGAGGAAAATCTGATTCAACTCTGGCCTTTGAAAGGTTCACCAGTCTTCCCTTGTTCGATCTTCTAACCCACTCCCCTCCACTAACACAAAGCTTTTCCATTGGTGGCAAGGGCTGAAGGAACTGGTATTCTCCTTATATCTACCCTGTGACCATTTCAGTCACAATTAGATATTGAAAACTAAGAGATAAGAGATGGGCCCTTTTAGATTTTCATAGGTAGAGTGACCACATTATTTATCTTGCAAACTAGAGCAATTTTTTTTTTTTTTACTTGTGTTTTAGGTGAAAGTTTACAGCTCAAGTGAATTTCTCATACAAAAATTTATATACATATTGTTATATGACATTAGTTGATGTGACAGCACACACCCCTTTCCACCCTGGGGTTCTTGTGTCCATTCAACCAGTTCCTGTCCCTTCCTGCCTGCTCATCCTGCCTCCGGACAGGGGCCGCCCATTTGGTTTCATGTATCTGCTTGAACTAAGAAGCACATTCTTCACGAGTATTATTCTCTGTTTTATAGTCCGGTCTAATCTTTGTCTGAAGAGTGGGCTTTGGGAATGAGTTAACAGACTGTCGGGCGTTATGGCTTCGGGGGTTCCTCCAGTCTCAGTCAGACCATGAAGTCTGGTCTTCTTAATAGAATTTGAGTTGTGTACCCCACCTTTCTCCTACTCCATCAGGGACTCTGCTGTGTTCCCTGTCAGGGTGGTCATTTATGGTAGCCAGGCACTATCTAGTTCTTCTGGTTTCAGGCTAATGGAGTCCCTAGTTTATGTGGACCTTTTGTCTATTAGGCTAATATTTTCCTTGTGTCTTTGGTATTCTTCATTCTCCTTTGCTCCAGGTGGATTGGGACCAACTGATGCATCTTAGATGGCTGCTTGCAAGCTTTTAAGACCCCAGACGCCTCTCACCAAAGTGGAAAGCAGAACATTTTCTTAGTAAACTTCGTTATGACACTTGACCTAGATGTCCCCCGAAACCATGGTCCCCAGGCCCCAGTCTCAGCTACTCTGTCTCTCAATATGTTTGGTTGTATTTAGGAAACTTCTTAGCTTTTGCTTTGGTCCAGTTTGCTGGCTTCACCTGTATTGCGTGTTGTCCTTCCCTTCACCTAAGATGATTCTTGTCTACTATCTAGTTAGTGAATTCCCTTCTCCTGCCTTCCCCACCCTCGTAACTATCGAAAAGTGTTTTCTTCTATGTTTAAACCTTTTCTTGAGTTCATAAAATAGTGGTCTCATACAATATTTGTCCTTTTGCAACTGACTAATTTCACTCAGCATAAAGCCCTCCAGATTCATCCATGTTGTGAGACGTTTTGTGGATTCATTGTTGTTCTTTATCATTGCATAGTATTCCATTGTATGTACCTTAATTTGTATATCCATTCATCTGTTGATGGGCACCTAGATTGTTTCCATCTTTTTGCTATTGCGAACAGTGCTGCAATGAACATGGGTGTGCATATGTCTATTCGTGTGATGGCTCTTATTTCTCTAGGATGTATTCAAGGAGCAAGATAGCTAGATCGAATGGTACTTCTATTTCTAGCTTTTTAAGGAAGTACCAAATCGATTTCCAAAGTGGTTGTACCATTTTACATTCTTACCAGCAGTGCATAAGTGTTCCAGTCTCTCCACAACCTCTCCAGCATTTATTATTTTGTGTTTTTTGGATTAGTGCCAGCCTTGTTGGGGTGAGATGGTATTTCATTGTAGTTTTGATTTGCATTTCTCTAATGGTTAATGATTGTGAGCATTTCCTCATGTATCTGTTAGCTGCCTGAATGTCTTCTTTGGTGAAGAGTCTATTTATATCTTTTGCCCATTTTTTAATTGGGTTATTTGTCTTTTTGTTGTTGAAGTTTTGCAGTATCTTGCAGATTTTAGAGATTAGACACTGATTGGATTTATCATAGCCAAAATTTTTTTCCCAGTCTGTAGGATGTCTTTTGACTCTTTTGGTTAAGTCTTTTGAGGAGCATGAAGGTTTGATTTTTAGGTGCTCCCAGTTATCTAGTTTGTCTTCTGGTGTTTGTGCATTGTTAGTTATGTTTTGTATTTTGTTTATGCCGTGTATTAGGGCTCCTAGCATTGTCCCTATTTTTTCTTCCATGATCTTTATCTTTTTAGATTTTATATTTAGGTCTTTGATCTGTTATGAGTTAGTTTTTGTACATGGTGTGAGGTATGGATCTTGCTTCCATTTTTTTGCAGATGGATATCCAGTTATGTCAGCACCATTTGTTAAAGAGACGCAAACCAGAGCACTTTTGAGAGTGAAAGGGGATATTAATATAAACTGTATCATAAAACAGACAAGCAAACAAAAAAAATTAAAACTAGTCATAAACCAGGATCATCCTATGCAAACTAGGACATATGGTAACCTTTCTTGCTGGTGGCAACTTGTTGGACAACCTGGCAACCAATCTGTATTATTGACAACCAAATACAGATCACTGTACTTAACCATTGTTCTGCTATGTTTCAATCTGAAATAAGTCGGTAAAGGAATAAGTCATAAAATGAATATCTAGAAATTGCAAAAGCTAACAATTGTCAAGTAGACAATATAAGGCAAAATTCTTAAAATATGTAATAGTGTTAAAAAAAAAACCCATTGCCATTGAATCGATTCTGACTCATAGCAACCCTAAAGGACAGAGTAGAACTGCCCCACAGGGTTTCCAAGGAGTGGTTGGTGGATTCAAACTGCTGAACTTTTGGTTAGCATCCAGGCTCATAACTTCGCCACCAGAGCTCCTAATATTTTTAAAGCTTTGTTAAATCATCTATTCAAGTTTTGTCTTCTATTGGTTGTCATTATGTCACCCCTGTGTAACGATACTCCTGGCAAGAAGAGCTTTTTATTTTGTAATTCTAGTAACTGTAGTCTTTAACCAACTACGTGAGAAATCTTTGCTGTAGCAAAAAACCCTTGAAGCTAACATCAACTTTCTTGCTTGGAATTACATTTATCACAGCATAGCATGAGGAAGAAAACTGTCTGCCATTAGATATTTTTGGTAAACTATGGCTCATGCACTGGGGTATTCGAGTAATACTAGTCTTCTACTGTCTGAATGGTCTCTGAAAGAGCTTCAGGGCAGGCTTCTTAGGCCCTATCAACAAATTTTAGCTGTCTTTGGCTAAAACTGTGGCATGACTTTGCTTCTTCATCCAGACCTGATAAATTATTTCACCAAGCTTTGACTTCCCTGGAAGTGATTAGAACTTTTCTTTGGGATAGTTTGGAGCCACCAGAATTCTGCAGCCAAATGCTATTCCTTTGGTCACGTGCTCCAAATTTTTCCTTGGCAGAATATATAATACCAAAAAAAAAAGATAATTAAAAAACACATTTTTTTCCATGACAATAACTTAATATCAGGAGAAAGCTATTGTTGTTGTTATTAGGCGCCATTGAGTTAATTTCAACTCATAGCAATCCCATGTGACAGATTAGAAGGCCCTATAGGTCAGGTCTTTCTCCTGCAGAGCCACTGAGTGGGTTTGAACTGTCAATCTTCCAATTAGTAGCCAAGCACTTAACAGTTCTCCTTTTAAAGAACTGAATTCTAATAAAGCCCACAATTGTTGAAAATTTATTCTAAATATTTTTAAAGCCATAGAATTTTAGGAAGAGATATTAAGGAAAATGTTTCAATAATCCTATTTAATTTGAAAAGCTTTATGGAGTAACTTTTATTAACCAGGAATTCAATAATTAAAAATCTAGGTTTCAAGTTCAGACCTCAGGTATCTGAAAGAAGCAGATTTGGATGGCACGTTTTTGATAAGCATGCCTACTACTGACCTTAACAAAATCTCTAAAGAACAGATTCAACTTATGTCAATATAAATTGCACATTATTTAAATTTAACTCTAGGTATACCATCAATGTCCTTGGGATTCAATTTTAGTTTTGGTGTTTCTTCTTTGAGCAGTTTTACCTATTTGTAAGTATCAATAATTCATGGCTTCTTTTATAAAGATCTTCCAATGAACAAAGAGAAAATTTTATATTTTTAGTAGAATAAAAAGAGTTGTACCTTGCTATTACCATATGGGTCCATTGGACCCATTTATAAATATAAGATACATTATGGAAAATTGATGATCTACCTTTCCTATACCTTAAAATATTTTGCTATGTCTTTATGTTAGGAGTTATCTCAACATTGATTATTAATTTTTTCTGAGTTATCCTAATAAAGATGAAAATAAAAAGAAAATGCAAGAAAGTGTAATTACATAGAAGGATGATCCAAAAACAAAATCCACTGCAATCAAATTGATTTCTACTCATAGGGACCCTGTAGGACAGAGTAGAACTGCCCCATAGGGTTTCCAAGGCTGTAATCTTTATGGAAGCAGACTGTCACATCTTTCTCCTGTGGAGCAGCTGGTGGGTTTGAATAGCCAACCTTTCGGCTAGCAGCCAGGCACTTAACCACTGTACCAGGAAAGCTACCCATTGCCGTTGAGTAGATTAGTGAAATAAACCATCAACGTTGCATCATCCTTCAGATTTTTTAATTATATTGCCCAAAATATTTTATCTTTTTCTTCAAAAACCATGGGAAGTCCGATGACACCTTCTTTGTAGCACTGTACTTATGTATTGCTTTAAGCTTTCATTGAACGGAATTAAGAAATCAGAATTTTTATTTTCCACCCACAATGGCAGTGAGTAGAAAACTGATGAAGGCATTTCAAAATTACTGGACAAATTAGAATAAGAAGGCAGAGAAAGATAGCTGCACTCTAGATTCTAATGATGAGAGTGAAATTGAAATTGAAATTGAAATCTCAGACTGTGTGTCCTCAGATGACAATAAATTAGATGAATTTCCTTAAACTCAAAAGTTAATCAGTGAACAATATATTTCTAAGGATAAGAAAGAGATATGATATTCTTATGCAGCTATCCATTCAGCAGAAAATATTTCATCATGCATGTTTTATGAGAAGGACTTGAGACAGGTACACTTGTTTGCTAAGAAGACGTGACAATACACACTATCTTTTTCAATATTTATGCACCAAAATATATTTCATATGATTCATAAGTGGACTGTCTCAGTCATCTAGTGCTGCTCCAACAGAAATACCACAAGTGGATGGCTTCACAGAGAGAAATTTATTCTCTCACAGTCCAGTAGGCTACAAGTCCAAATTCAGGGCATCAGCTCCAGGGGAACGCTTTCTCCATTGGTTCTGGAGGAAGGTCTGTGTCATCAATCTTTCTTTGGTCTGGAAGCTTCTCTGCGCAGGAAACTCAGGTCCAAAGGACGCGCTCTGCTCACGGCACTGCTTTCTTGGTGGTACGAGGTTCCCATGTGTCTCTGCTCACTTCTCTCTTTTATATCTCAAAAGAGATTGCATTAAGACACTAATCTTGTCAACCTCATCAGTATAACCCCATCACAGTGATAGCATTTATAACATATGAGGAGATCACATACAATCTCATCATAGTGGCAGAGTTTACAACACGTAAGGAAATCACATCATATAACACAATCATACAGTACTGGGAATCATGACCTAGCCAAGTTGCTACACACATTTTTTGGGGGACACAATTCAATCCATGACATGGACAGATGCTGAAAGCATGTGTATGCAAAGATGGTTGGAAGGAAATTGATAAAATTGAAAGGGAAAATAATTAATTGGCTTTGTTATTCTAATTTATGTTCATAAGTCTAAAAATTAAAAAAAAAAAGCCCAATTAGAAGCATAGAAGATGGTCATCCTCCCTGTGTTGCAAGTGCAAGAAGATGAATGAGACCAATCACAAAATAGGACCCATTTAATATGTATTCGTAATCTTGAATCGGTATTTACAAGATGGATGTATTCCAAACCGATTTGCCATCGAGTTGATTCCAACTCATATTGACCCTTCATGCATAAAAGGTGGTGATCAGTCAGTTCCATTCTTCCATTCAGGGGATATTGTCTGTGTTGGGTATTGTTATAGATTAAATTTTACACCTCCCAAAAAATATCTGTTGGAATCTTAACCCCTATACCTGTGAGTGTAATCCTGTTTGGAAACAGGGTTTTCCTTCTTGTGTTAATAGATCATGCTCCAATAAGGTGAGTTCTAAATCTAATCACTCTTGAGTTATAAAAAGAGAATAACAGACAGAGAGATTTGCACATGTTGGGGGAATACAGAAGCCATGTGAAGATCATCTATAAGCCAAAGAACCAAGGAATGCCCAGGGATAAATACAAAGAAGGAATCTATACGACTGAGACCCTGATTTGGAATTTTACCTTCCGTAAGTGTGAGAAAATAAATTTCTGTTCTTTAGAGCCATCCACTTGTGGTATTGTTACAGCAGCACTGGAAAGTAAGACAGATTTACACCTTCAAAATCAGGAAAATAGGAAATAAAAATTAGTATTTGCTATGTTTAAACTGTTATGAAAATTTCTAGTAAAGTTGTTTTTTCACCATACATTTACTCTTATTTCTATGAATTAGTCACAAAATTGCTTAAGTATATTTATTTAAAAAGACTAATAGTACTCTGACAGTAAGTGGTGATGACTATGATTCCTGGCATAGTAGAGTTAACTTATTTTAACCAAGCACAGAATGCATTAGTCTGTATGTTTCTGATGAAAACAGATCTCCGTAATTTTTATCCTCCTGTCTTTTTATCTCTCCCAGATAACATTAAGTGGAGGAATGTCTTCATCACGTTAAGAGACTGTAGATTGTGTGTACTAGTATATTTTGAAAGTTTGATGATGTGAACAGCTATTCACATTACAGAATTTCTGGCTTATTCCTACTTTTTGAATTAATGAATTAATTACTGGAATATATAAGTTAGTGAATATGATTGTAGTTATGGCAGTGAATAAGCCTAAAATGTTTAGTATTAATATATGCATATATAGTAAGACTTGAAACAAACAAAAAAAAAAACCCCACTGTAAGACTTGAGATGTGTATAAATAGCAATATTTGAGTTAACAGTCTTCTATCTGAACTAAAGCATAACTTACATTATACAGTCTGTAGTACTTGCTCTTGTCACCTTTACAAGAACAGCTTTTGAGAGAAATTGCTTATATAAAAGGCCATTATAACATTTTGACAGTTTTTACTGTGAAATGAAGAGAGCATAGGAAACTGGATTTTTATTTTTCATACTACCAACAATGTGCTAATGAGCTCTGTGAAAAAGAAACCTCTCTGAGCCTCATTCTTTTTTTTGTCATCTGTAAACTAAAGAGCCACAATATGATCTCTAAATTCCCTTCCACCCTAAAAAGTCTCTAAATCAGCCCTTTAGATGACACTGGGACCACCCTGGGTGAGCCCTAGTGGCACAGTGGTTAATCAGCAGTTTCTTCTCTCATCTTTGCTCTATTCCATGTTTTGTTGTATGAAATGAACGATTAATATGAGTCTTCTCCTTTAAACTGTGTTCCATGAAAATACAGCCAAATCAGATTGATTCACCAGTATAACTCTAGTTACTGGCATAACTTCCAGTATAAGATAGGAACATAATAAATATTGGTCAAATGAATACATTAATTAATGAACACGTAAAAATAATAACCAGAATGTTACATGTTCTTTAGTTTATCTTGTTTTCGTCTACCAACAATAATAACAACAAACAAAAAATGTTCCAGAAATTCAAGTGGCACAGTAAAATATCGACTTCTAGGGACTTCTGACAACTTATAAATATTATTCCTTTCACCCTGCAAACTAAATCTATTTCTCATGCTTGCTTGCTTTCATACCCACATACAAACAATTGGCTTTTCTTGATTTCCAACTCCAACAGAATCAGGTCAGCAGTGAGGAAAGAAGCAATAAATCTCTTTATCTCTGTTGACTTTTATGGAATTGACATCTCTTAAAGTATTTTTCTTGACTTTGGTGCTTTTTTACTGACTGATTAGGCAGTAGGGCACTGCAGTCAATTGAATCTCCCCAAATCTAATATTAAAAGTGAAAAAGGAAAGACCTGAAGGGCAAGAGAATAAGTGAAGAGTACTAAAGAAGGTCCAATAATTCCTTTCCAAAAAATCGGAAATTGCATTTAAGTGTTAGACTTTCTGTCTGCCCGAATTACTGTCTTTGTGGCTCTGACATTCTCTGTTCTCTATCATCAAGACAGCATTCCACTGTTTTATGTTACTAATAGACTCAGCTCCTGAAAACTGATTGATGATAAATGTATTACAAAGTAAAATGGACACATCTAATGCCAAGTAGGAATGAAAACATTCCTCCATTGTGATGAAATAGACAAGTTATCTAAGATAATGGAATATGAAGAACAAAAATGTAAGCTCTGGGAAGTTTTATTTGTGTTTTAGGGTAAAGTTGTTTTTTTTTTTTTTAATTTATTAAACCATACTGGCATTAGCAAGAATGAATAATAAGTGAAATCAGGACCAATTACGCTGCCGAAGAGCATCACAAGTAAGTATTGTTCCTTTTAACTTCTGGGAAGCATGGGTAAAGATGACACCAAATGCAGCAATTGAATTGTATCCAGATGCTTGAAGATATAGTTACGTTTTAAAAAGTCATACACAGATTTTTGCTAAAGCATCATGTCACTTAACCAAATCTTTATAAATAATTTTCTAAGTAATTTAGTTAAATTCCCTGGACAATATGAGAATCAAGAACACCAAACGGAAACAAACAAATAACAGTAAAAACTCCTCTTTTTTCCTCCACAAGGAAATAAAATCTTCCATTGTCCTATGAGCAAGTCAATATTTGTACAATGATATAAATACTGCATATAAGGTTGTATGACTACTTCATCTTGGAGACTGATATCTAAGAGCTTCTAATTTTTTATTCTTTCTACTCAATTCTTTACCCTGTAGTTCATAAAGAGGGCCCAAGTTGGAAACTGTCACAGCACTTAATAGCTTCTTGTTGATTTGCCTTGAAAGACCCAAGAAGACTTGGATAATAACCATTCAATTTAACTTTCTGTGTTTTTACTGTAAAAGTATTCCAAAAATGTCCAGTAAGTAACATGAAAATAGGTAATCAAGAAACTTGGTTACAGGTGAAAAAAATTAACTAGTCTACGTTATGGAATCAATTTTTCCCACAAAAATACATGTTGAAGTTCTAACCCTGTGAATATACCTGTCTTAGGCTGGGTTCTCTAGAGAAGCAAAACCAGTAAAGCATATAAATATATATAGAAAGAGATTTATATCAAGGAAACAGCTCACACGATTGTAGAGGCTAGAACGTCCCAAGTTCGTGGACCAGGGTAGAGGCCTCTCCCAATTCACAGAGCCACAGAATCAGGCAAGCCTGAGATCAGTAGGTCAGAGAGTAGGGCTCCGCTCACACACTGTGAAGATCGACGAATCCCAAGTTCAGCAGATAAGCTGACAGCTCAAGTCCCAAGAACCAGAGGTCAGACAAACAGGAGGCAGCCGCCCGATCCAGAGTGAGCAAACAGCTAGAACATCTGCTTATATTCAGATGCAGGCCACACCCCCAAGAAAACTCCCTTCCATCTGATTGGCTTACTCACAGTATATTCATTCATGGGAGTGATCACATATAAACACTGAGAATCATGGCCCAGCCTAGTTGACACACAATCTTAACATCACAGTCCACCCCTTGTCAACTTGGCACATGTACACATCTCCTTAACCATGCATAATCTCTGAACAAAGACAATTAGAAATTCATACTTGCGCCTAACATGATGCAACTAACACGCGTGCTATCGAAGACACGCTAGCCCCATTTACATCTTATATTTTATAAGTGAAGGAAACAAAAATATTTGATGCACACATACAGAGCAGAAATACTCATAATAATTACAGTCACCATTTCTGCAACTTGTCACATGGCAGTAACTTGTATTTAGAACTACCTTCTTCCACCACCCATTCTGTATTCCTTTTGCCCTCAGCAAGCACCTCGGCTGGTCGTGGTTCTTTGCCTAGTGGGCTGACCAAAACCTTCACTCCTGAAGGGTCTGGCTCATTAGTAGTCATGTCAGAATTAGGTTGCTGTAGTTTTCCATTGATTTTAATCACAGGGCATGGTAGTACTGAGACACCCTAAGGAATCTCCTGCATTCCAGACATACTCTTCTTTACCTCCATTATGTAATAGCAATCCAATTTCCTCTTGGTAATCAGGATCAATCACACCAGCCAGTATGGTAACTCCCTTCTTTGCTGTTGATCCAGAGGCATAAGGAGCCCAAAGTGGCAAGGTGGCATTCTTAACTTCCGGTTCAATGGAATCAGTGAAGTGTCTCCAGGTGGGAGCATTCCTTTCTTTGGAACTAAGACCTCTAAACCTGCATAGCATAAGGTTGCAGGGAGAGGAAGCAAAAATCTTCCAAGTGGGTCACTAGTGGTAATAGTGAGTGGTGCCACTCCCATTTCCATCCTTTGATTCCTGGACCCATGAATCCTGGCTAAAGGAAAAACAGCACCATATATTTGGCACTGGTTTAGAGCATATACAGCCTCCTGGAGAACATTGCCCCAACCCTGCAAGGTATTGCCATCTAGCTGGCACCATATTTTTGTCTTTAGAAGGCCATTCCTTCATTCTATCAAACCAGCTGCTTCAGGATTATGGGGAACATGGTAAGACCAGTGAATTCCATGAGCGTGGGCTTACTGCCACACTTCATTTGCTGTGAAGTGAGTCCTTTGATCTGAGGCAATGCTGTGTGGGATACCATGACAGTGGATAAGGCATTCTGTAAGTCCATGGATGGTAGTTTTGGCAGAAGCATTGCATGCAGGGAAGGCAAATCCATATCCAGAGTAAGTGTCTATTCCAGTAAGGACAAAACGCTGCCCTTTCCATGATGGAAGTGGTCCAATGTAATCAACTTGCCACAAGGTTGCTGGTTGATCACCTCAAGGAATCATCACCTTGAGGGATGGTGCCATATCGGGGACTCCGTGTTGGTCTCTGCTGCTGGCAGATCGGGCACTCAGCAGTGACTGTAGCCAAGTCAGCCTTGGTGAGTGGAAGTCCATGCTGCTGGGCCCATGTGTAACCTCCATCCCTGCCACCATGGCCACTTTGTTTATGAGCCCACTGAGCACTGACGGGAGTAGCTGGAGAAAGAGGATGACTGCTTTCCACAGAACATGTCATCTTATCCACTTGATTGTTAAAATCATCCTCTGCTGAGGTCACCCTTTGGTAAGCATTCACATGAGACACAAATATTTTCACTTCTTTGGCCTATTCAGAGAAGTCTATCCACATGCCTCTTTCCCATAAATCCTTGTCTCCAATTTTCCAGTCATGTTCCTTCCAAGTCCTTGACCATCCAGCCAAACCATTGGCCACAGCCCATGAATCAGTATATAATCGCACATCTGGCCATTTCTCCTTCCAAGCAAAGTGAACAACAAGGGGCACTGCTTGAAGTTCTGCCCATTGAGAGGATTTCCCTTCACCACTGTCCTTCAGGGAGGTCCCAGAAAGGGGCTGTAGTGCTGCTGCTGTCCACTTTCAAGTGGTGCCTTCGTATTGCGCAGAACCATCTGTAAACCAGGCATGAGTTTTCTCTTCTTCAGTTAACTCATCATAAGGAACTCCCCATGAGGCCATAGGTGCAGAATAGGAGGTGGAAGGTAATGTGACAGGAGTGGAGATGATGGGCATTTGGGCCACTTCCTCATGCAACTTACTTGTGCCTTTGGGTCCTGCTTGGGCCTGATCTTGAACATACCACTTCCATTTAATGATGGAGTGCTGCTGTGCACGTCCAACTTTATGACTCTGTGGGTCAGACAACACCCAGTTCATGATGGGTAGCTCAGGCCGCATGGTGACTTGGTGTCCTATGGTTAAGTGTTCAGTCTCTACTAAGGCCCAGAAACAAGCCAAAGGTTGTTTCTCAAAAAGAGAGTAGTTACCTGCAGAGGATGGCAGAACTTTGCTCCAAAATCCTAAGGGTCTGCACTGTGAGTCACCAGTATGGACCTGCCAAAGACTCCAAACAGCATCTCTATCTGCCACTGACACTTCAAGCACCTTTGGATCAGCTGGATTATATCGTCCAAGTGGCAGAGTGGCTTGGATAGCAGCCTGAACCTGTTGCAGAGCCTTCTCTTGTTCTGGTCCCCACTCAAAACTAGTAGCTTTTTGAGTCATTTGATAAATATAAATTGGCCTATCCCAATTCACGGAGCCGCTGAAGCTGGTGAGCCCAAGATCTGTAGGTCAGAGAACAGGGCTCCCGCTCACAGGCTGTGAAGGTCCACAAATTCCAAGATCAGCAGGCAAGACCGCAAGGTTTCTTCTGATTCACGTAGCTGTAGGGGCTGGCAAACCCAAGATCAGCAGGTCAGAGAGCAGGGCTGTGCTCACAGGCTGTGAAGTTGGACGAATCCCAAGTGCGGCAGATAAGCTGACAGCACAAGTCCCAAGAACTGGAGGTCAGGTGAACAGGAGGCAGCCACACGATCCAGAGTGAGCAAACAGCCAGATCATCTGCTTATATTCAGATGCAGGCCACACCCCCAAGGAAACTCCCTTTCATGTGATTGGCTTACTCACAGTATATTCAGTCATGGGAGTGACCACATATAAACACTGAGTATCATGGCCCAGCCAAGTTGACACACAATCTTAACCATCACAATACCTATGAATGTGATCTTATTTGGAAACGAGATTTTTCTTTTATTATGTTAATGAGGTCATATTGGATTACCCCCGTTGTTGTCCAGGCGATTCTGACTCGATTCCACCTCATAGCGATCTTGTAGGACAGAGTAGAACTGCCCCACAGGGTTTCCAAGGAGCAGCTGGCAGTTTTGAAATGCCAACATTTTGGTTAGCAGCTGAGCTCTTAACCAGTGCACCACCAGGGTTCCGTACTGGATTGCGGTAGGTCCTAAACCTAATCCCTTCTGAGTGGTGTTTGATAAAGAGGAGTATTGACACAGACAGACACATACAAACTGGGAATTTGCCATGTGAAAAAGAAGGCAGATGAATCCACAAGTGCAGAAATGTCAAGGGATTGTCTGCAGCTACTAGAAGCTGAAAAAGACAAGGAAGGACATTTCTCTAGATGCACTGCCCTGAATTTTGACATCTAGCCTCCAGAATGATGAGCAGATAAAATTCTTTTCTTGATAGTCACCCATTTGTGGCATTTTTGTTACGGTAGCACTAGGTAACTAAGACAGTGTATGTCCCTTATTTTCATTCTGTAAAAACTGTCATGTCAGTATTGTAAAATTTGCCCAGCTTTAAATTTAACCTAAAGAGCTGGAAAGGTTAAAGACATTTTAACAATCACATATAATCATAGTCAAAACAAAGTATAATTATGGGTCTTTATGTCTGTCAATCTACTTAGTCCTAGTCAGTCCTATGAATGGGCTTAACTGATAGAATACATTTCCACAATTCAAAGGCATCAATTTTTCTTCAGTTTTCCTTATTTATTGTCCAATTTTCACCTGCATATGAGGCGATTGAAAACACCACGGTTTGGGTCAGGTGCATCTTAGTCTTCAAGGTGACATTTTTGCTTTTTAACATTTTAAAGAGGTTTTGTGCAGCAGATTGTTCAATGCAATGCATCATTTGATTTCTTGACTGCTGCTTCCATGGATGTTAACTGTGGATCCAAGTAAATGAAATCCTTGACAACTTCAATATTTTCTCTGTTTATCATGATGTTGCTTATCAGTCCAGTTGTGAGGATTTTCTGACTCATAGTGACCCTATAAAATCTGTTGTCCGTGAGTTGAGAAGCAACCCTAATAGGACAGACTAGAAATGCCCTATAGGGTTTCCAAGACTGTAATTGTTATGGGAGCAAACTGCCACATTTTTATCCCAGGGAGTAGCTGGTGGCTTCAAACTGCCGACCTTTAGGTTAGCAGCTGAGCGGGTAACCACTGCACCACCCGGGCTCCAGCCACAGTATAGGATAGCGTAGAACTGCCGACCTTTGGGTTAGCAGCTGAGTGCTTAACCACCGCACCACCAGGACTCCTTCAATTTCTAGTAGCTGCCAGCAATCCTTGGCATTCCTGGGTTTGTAGATGAATCTGCCCCTCCATTTTCACATGGCATCCCCTTGTTTTCCCTTTTTATAAGAGTCACTCAGAAGGGATTAAGTTTAGGACCCATTCGACCCTGGTATGACCTTATTAACATAACAAGAGAAAAATCCTATTCCCTATTAGGGTCACATTCAGTGTGGATAAAACCAAAACCCGTTGCTGTGGAGTCAATTCTGATTCATAGCCACCCTATAGGACAGAGTAGAACTGCCCCATAGGGTTCCAAGGAGTGCCTGGTGGATTCAAACTGCCGACATTTTGGTTAGCAGCCCAGCTCTTAACCATTGTGCCACCAGGGTTCCTCAATGTGAACAGGCAGGTACAAAGGTTAGGACTTCAATATCTTCTTGCGGGGGGTGGGGGTACAATTTTATTTATAACACAGACATTGTTTAACTCACCAACAAAAGGAGGGATTTGTATTGGGTGACCGATACTGTCCCTGCCTGTTCTGAAAACCATTCGATTTTTTACTCTCTGCATATGACCTAGAAGTTGAAGTACTGTACCCAGAGCTAAACAGAAGACGATAGTTAAAAGGCTATTGTGGGCTATTGCTGTATTTATCTCATCTTATTTCTTCACTTCCAGGTTGTGATCAAAAAATAAGGTGAAAAAAAGGCAATATGCAAGATTCTGAACTGGTCAATACTTGGTTGATATGACCCAGTAGCCTCAACACACAGTATCCGAAATCTAGACAATTATCTGAAAATCAATTTTTTAGAAATGCTGCTGTTTGTTCAATTAATCTCTGCTTTCCAACTTTTTTGTTCTTTCCTTTCGATTATTATTACTATCCTAATTTTTAAATTCTTTGCACACGGTGACTTATGATAAAATAATAACAGTGATATTAAACGTGGACAAAACATCATAATGCACTCTAGCACCATTTTTTGGATATTTAATTCTGTATATGTTTGTGTCATAAAAATGATAAAAATGGAAGCTCAAATAAGAAACAACTGTAACCTATTAAAGTTAAGTCAATTCTGACTCATAGAGATCCTGTAGCACACAGTAGAACTGACCCATAGGGTTTCCAAGACTGTAATCTTTATAGATGTAAAGATGTTACTTTGAGAACTAAGGTGCACCTGACCCAAGCCTTGGTATTTTCAATTGCCTCGTATGTATGTGAAAGCTGGATAATGAATAAGAAAGACCAAAGAAGAACTGATGTCTTTGAATTATGGTGTTGGCAAAGAATATTGACTATACTAGAAGAAGCAACGAATCTGTCTTGGAAGCAGTACAGCCAGAATGTTGCTTAGCAGTGAGGATAGTGAGACTTTGTCTCCAGTACTTGGGACGTGTTATCAGGAGGGACCAATCCCTAGAAAAGGACATCATGCTTGGTAAAGTAGAGGGTCAGGGAAAAAGAGGAAGAACTTCTATGAGATGAATTGGCACAGTGGCTGCAACAGCGGGCTCAAACATAGCAAATATTGTGAGGATAATGCAGGATTGGGCAGTGTTTCATTCTGTATGACATAGTGCCACTATGAGTCGAACCAACTCGACTGGCACCTTACAACAGAACGACAACAATCTTTACAGAAGGAAATGGCCACATCTTTCTCCCACAGAGTGGCTGGGAAATTCAAACTGCTGACCTTTCAGTTAGCAGCTAAGCGTTTTAACCAGGGCTCCTCGAAACAAGGGTAACATTTGCCAAATTCTAGGCTATAATCTTGGCGGAGGAAAGTTTAAATTAGTGTTTAAATTAGTAATGTCAATTTAACTTAGTTAAATTCATATTACAGATGTTAATGTTGAGATATAAGTAAACAATATTATATTTACTTCCAAGATAATTTTTGATTGGCTTATAAATCAAAGTATGTTCAGGAAATATATCAATCCAATAAAAAAATAGTTTTACAATTACTGTAACTACTTTTATTAACACTT
Organism: Trichechus manatus latirostris; assembly: GCF_000243295.1. NCBI lineage: Eukaryota > Metazoa > Chordata > Mammalia > Sirenia > Trichechidae > Trichechus > Trichechus manatus. The sequence goes on along the minus strand of NW_004443948.1, from coordinate 4,928,394 downwards.
GCTTTTAGAACCAATAAAATTTCATGAGATTTTCTAAAGCTAAAATAATCCTTTCTATCCACTTTAGAATAACACATCCTCAAAGTGAATACTCAACTTTCATTCCTCTATAAATACACTATTTTATACCAGGTTCTTCCGTAGCATTGCTCATGATTATTAGTAATTTTAGAGTAGTGGCAATTAAGAATTCTGGTTTTCTTACCATTTGCAGAGTTATTCATTAGGTAGGACACCATGAGGAACCGTTATGTGTCGAAAGATATGTAATTGAAAGTCACTGTAATGCCCCTCAAATTCTTTGCCCACCTATCAGAAATTTTGGCATAACAAAGTTATTTTTAAGTCTATTGTCACTTTTCCAAAAGCTCAGGAGAGAATATCAACCTTTTTAATTGTTGTTAAAGAAGTCTCTGAACATCAGAGCTTTTTGTTTCTAAAGGCAAATGATTAGTTGGCTAAATATAAATAAAAATCTAAATATCTTAAAGTAAATCCCCTTCGCCAGATTTACATTATAAATTAGGCCAAGCTTTAAAAAAAAAAAAGAAGCAGTGAACCTAAAGTCATTGTAATAAGTTCTTTTTACTTCTGTCCCACTCCTATCCCATCAACCCCCTTCTTTGATTTCCTTTCTCCCCTTCAACCTTTTTCCCTTTGAAGTTCACAGCTTTGAAACACACTATTATTATCTTATTTCTTATCTTTCCTTTCCAGCAGCTTCTATTACCTTTTTGTTACATATGTAGGGGAAGTTGTGTTTATGGGTGACCTCTCAATGGTTTTTGGCTTCAGGCATATTCTATTGTTTTCTTAGCCTATTGATTTGGGGAGGGGGGTTTGAAAACCTGGTAAGTGAATATTGATAAACTTCAGGTTAGTAGAAATTTATTTTCTGACTGTTTTTAGATATGTATGCAGGTGTATATGTATATTATTCCACTACACCCTGTTTTCATTGATAATGATGTCTTCACTCTTCAGTTTAGAATTAAGTCTAAAATAAAGCACATAAAACCTTAAACTTGTATTTCCATATACTGCCCTTGCTTTTTACTCAAAACATATACAGTGCTGTTTACTAACTTTATAGTTTACATTAAGTTACAGAGAAAATAGGAAAGCAGATTTGGAGGTCAGCTGATGTAAAATCTTTCCCACTGCACCCACCTTTTGCAGTTGATATCATTTAGGAGTTTTCACACATCTATTGTTCTCTCTCTCAAAAACGTGTATGGAAATTTAGATTGAAGGGTTCCTGTACATCATCTAGATCATCATTCTATCCATTGCTCCCTAAACTATTCATAGCCAGTTCTCAACTACTTTGTTTACTTGTTTCTAGGGACCGGTAAGTATACCTGCGTGGTTCAAAGGGTTAACACACCGAGCTGATAACCAAAAGGTTGGAAGTTCAAGCCTACCCAGAGATGCCTTAGAAAGAACACCTGGTGATCTACTTCTGAAAATTCAGCCATTAAAAACCCTGTGGAGCACAGTTCTACTCTGACACACACACAGTTGCCATGACTTGGAGCTGACTTGATGGCAACTGGTTTGGTTTTGATTTAGTGACAGTTTAACTCAGTAACACATAGGTAGGTTCATTCTGATTGTAGATATTTCTTCTGTTTAACTGAGGTAATGTGTTCCCGACTTGATGGCACACAACTACAATGTTTTCTTCACTGTTGATCTTAATTCTACCCTTATTAACTTCATGAATAAAGTCTCATTTGTCTCCCATATGAGAGCCTTTCAAGTATTTGAAGAGAGCTTGCCTATCCTCTCTTAGAAGTTTCCTCATCTTAAACCTAAACTAGATCTTTCACTTGATCTTCACATGTCAACCAGCATGTTCTTCTCCAGACACTCAGAACAGAGAAGAAGGCTATAGATATGGTCACATCAGCATTGTATAACGTGTGCCTCCCACACTCACCCCATTGAGCTAGTCCCTGTGCTTCACTTGTCTTTGATCACATTAACTTTATAGCACTGAAGTTTCATATTAACTTATGAAACTTCCCAGATACATCTCATTCTGTATTTTCACAACTGATTTTTAACCTAAATATAAGATTTTATTTGGAATATGTCTGTTAAATTTAATCTTTTGTCTTTGGACGAAGTATTCTAGCTTGTTGAGATAATTTTACATCTGAATTTTTTATTATCTCTACTAGCTACGTGCCATTCAGTATTTGATAAGCATACCTTCCATGTCTTATCCTTGTCGTTATAATTTTTATTACTATTATTGTTATTACTATTATTTTGGTATTGAACAAAACCAAAGGCACAATTATCATCAAACTAGAAAAAACCTCTGTCAAGTTGATATTAATCTACTCTTTGTATTCATCCACCAGTTATAAGTCTATTTCTTATCCTCAAGAATATTAAGAAAGTCATGTCAAATGCCTCACTAAAATTAAAATATACTATCTGGTATTTTCTAGATCAATAACACCAGCAACCCTGCTAAAAAGCAAGTCAGACCATTTTGATATGCCTCTTTCTTGATAAACCCTTACTGATTTCCAGTTATTTTAGTTTGATTTTCAAAATGCCCATAAACTTTCTGTTTAACAATTCTTCCTATCTGAGATTCCATCTGACTACTATTTTAATCACTTCTTCATCAGTGATGTATAACACAATCTATTAAAGCCTAGCTTTAGATGGAAAGACTCCTATTTTATAATGAAAGTCATCCAAGAAAGAGAATACATATTAGAATTAGTTTTTCTGAGACGCATCTATTTTGTTAAGCGAGGATGAATGAACAAATTTATTAGAATGTAATGGATATCGGAAAAAATTATGGGCTAGTCTCCTCTCCCATCCCACAGAATATTTACGCCAGTCAAATGAATACTACATATACAATGCTGTACAGTAGAGAATGCAAAGAGTACGGCCTTCTATAAATTCAATAGCCTTAAGGTATGCAAAATCTAGATAATGAGATAAAAATAGCAAATTAACAACACCAAAAATGTAAGAATGCATATATAAAATAATGATTCACATTCTTTCCCGCTCAGATGAATAGAGACATAAATGAAAACTAAACAGAGAAAAATAACAAGATAAATTAGTATAGTGATGTTCAAATCACATTCATGTACATTATCTCATTTGATTAGAAGGTTTTATAGGGAAGATAAAATATAAGTCAGGTCTTGAAGAATGCAAGGATTAGCCTAAATACAAAAGTAACAAATCATTTCAAATGGAAAAAAAAAGGACAGAGGCAAGCATGACCTTGCATGTGTGGGACAAGGTAACGACCGTCCTGCTAGAGTAGAAGGTTCTATTAAAGGATAAATAGGTTTAGATAGAGACCATTGGCCATAGAAATCACTCATAGGAATTTGATTCTTTATGCATTAAATTAACAAGACTTTGTAAAAAAACAAAGTGTCTTGATGAAAGCAGTATTTAAAAAGATTAACCGATTGCCATTGAGTCCATTCTGACTCATTTTATTGTTGTTGTATGTCATCGAGTTGATTCTCACTTCTAGCGATCCTATAGGACAGAGTAGAACTGCCTCATAGGGGTTCCAAGGAGCGGCTGGTGGATTCAAACAGCCGATCTTTTGGTCAACAGCCTGAACTCTTAACCACTTTGCCACAGGGCTCCATGCTGACTCATAGTCACTCTATGCAACAGAGTAAAACTGTTCCATAAGGTTTCCAAGGCTGTAATTTTTACGGAAGCAGACTACTACATCTTTCTCCCACAGAGTGGCTGGTGGGTTCGGACTGCTGACATTTTGGTTAGCAGTCAAGTACTTTACCACTGCGCCACCAGAAGATTAGAAATATGGAGATCAGTAAGTCATGAAACCTAAGGGTTAGCAGTGATACAAGTCCAGAGTCCCTTTCAGTGCTTGAGTTTCCTCCCCCAGATTTCTTCCAGTGGCCATCCTGTATTAGCTTAGGCATAAGCATGGGGGTCCTGAGACACCCTATGTCATCTTTGGGTACCTCTACCTTTTAGAAGTTTTCATGTTTGATTTTATATTTGTACATGTTGTATTAGTCTCATGGCAGCTACCAAGGGCCAGAGAAACAAGTTAAATTCTCTTTAGCTGGACTGCAGCTAGGATCCAAGGAGGTTAACTGAATTGTCTATGGTCATTTAAGCTCTCAAGAAGAATTCAAAACCAATTTCTCAATTAGGAGTGTTATGTTCTTTCCACTACACTATTGTTGTCTTTGAAGAAAACAGGGAGATTGGAAGAAAGACTTGTTTGAGTGAGAGAGTCAACGCTTTGTCAAAGCATTTTGATTTTTTTATAATATTTTATCAAAAGTTTAATATATCATTATATATTAAGTCAGAATCAACTCATTGGCAGTGGGTTTAGTTTGGTTTTGATTTATATAATTATTAATATATAAACAAAAAATTAAAATATTAATTTTAGCAATTTTCACAGCATTATTTATGCCCTACCACTTGAAACAGCAGATGAAAGTAGTTTTTCTTCCATATATAAGAGCTATATAAGTTATACTGTTTGTTTTTTCTTTACTATTGGTTTAAAAATTGTATCTATGCATTATTTTGCCATTTGCAATTGAAAAAGCATGTTCTAATTTTATGGTAGGAAGCTTTAAAACAAAATGCCTTATTGTATTGGCTATTTAAACATGTTAATTTAGTTTTTTTTTCTTGTATTTAAAGATTGCTAGATTTTGATATATTGGGAGTGTAAAAAACAATAAACGTAAATTACTGCTTTTTTTTTTTTTAATCCAATATGTTGAAAACAGTTTCTATGCTTTTGTTTTGAAATAATTATCATAGCAAACACTTTGGAAAGGTGATTATTCTTCTCCAAAGAGAATTTGCTGGTAATAATTACTCTGAATATCACCTTTGCCATAGTCAAACGTCCCCATGGAACCTATGCATTCAGAAGCTTTGAAATACTTTTGATCCCCAAACCACAGATACTGATGCTCTATAATTGTTGCTGTTGTTAGGTGTCATTGATTCGGTTCTCACTCATAGTGACCCTATGTACTATGGAATGGAGCAATGGCTGGTCCTGCACCATCCTCACAACCATTGCTGTGTTTCAGCCCATTTTTGCAGCCACTGTGTTAATCCATCTTGTCGAGGGTCTTCCTCTTTTTTGCTGGCCCTCGGAGCCCTGGTGGCACAGTGGTTAAACATTTGGCTGCTAACCAAAAAGTTGGCGGTTTGAATTCACCAGCCACTCCTTGGAAACCCTATGGGGCAGTTCTGCTCTGTCCGTAGGGCGACTCTGAGTCGGAATCGACAAGACAGCAGTGGGTTTGGTTTTTTGGTTTTCTACTTCACAAAGCATGATGTCCTTCCCCAGGGACTGGTCCCTCCTGATAACTTGTCCAAAATACACGAGACAAAGTCTCAACATCCTTGCTTCTAAGGAACATTCTGGCTGTACTTCTTCCAAGACAGATTTGTTCATTCTTCTGGCAGTCCATGTACTCTTCACCAACATCCTAATTTAAAGGCATCAATTCTTCTTTGGTCTTCCTTATTCATTGTCCAGCTTTCATATGTATATGAGGTGATTGAGAATACCATGACTTGAGTTAGGTGCACATTAGTCCTAAAAGTGACACTTTTGCTTTTGAACACTTTAAAAAGGTCTTTTGCAGCAGATTTACCCAATGCAATACCTCATTTGATTCCTTCTTGACTGCTACTTCCATGGGCATTGATTGTGGATGCAAGTAAAATGAAATACTTGACAAATTCAGTATCTTTTTCTGTTTATCAAGAAGTTGTTGATTGATCCAGTTATGAGGATCTTTCATTTCTTTATGTTGAGGTGTAATACACAGTGAAGGCTGTAGTCTTTGATCTTTATCTGTATGTGCTTCTAATCCTCTTCACTTTTAGCAAGCAATGCTATATAGTAGTGACCAGGTAATTTTTATATAAAAAATACAGGTCAGGAGCTGTAGCTCTCTGAGGTGAGAGGAATTGGTTGCTCTACATTCTGTGCTGTCCATTTTTTTGGTGTTGATACACACAAGCAGACATTGTTCTAAATTGAACACCCTTGGCATATGAAAATTCATCTATTTTTTGTTTTCATTTGAAAGAGTATGTTACAAGTTGAAGAGTCAAATATATTTTAGTATGTATTCAAGTGTAGTTAATCTGTTTTCTTTCTGTCTATACTGGAATTATAAAGTTGAATATCACATAAGGTCTGCATTAGTTACTCAGGTGATACTTTTTTTTTTTAAACACAGAAATGCCCTGGAGCATTAAATCTTTTTTGTATTCATCCCGATAACTGGAAAAAAGAACTCTGTAATGGTTACTTGAAAAATGAAAACTGCAGGGAACTGAGGGAGAAGAGATGTGTGCAGTTCTTTGTCCTGAGTCTCAGCTTGTCGGGCAAACAATTCCACCATGGAGAATGAGTTCTGTGGGATTTTATGCATTTATTACAGAAAATAGAAGTTTGAACTTGAGGATTTTTTCTCTCTTTTTTTATGACATTGTAATGCTCTGGATAGATAAATCCCAAACTCTAAGGAGCAATCTAAAACCTTTGAAACATAAAGACTGAAAGTAACAATAAGTTACAAACAAAAGGAGCTTTGTAAACTGTACAGCAGGAAGTCAGTTCATCACATTACATTTCATATTTCTCTTCAAATAAGTTGAACCCTCACTGTCTGAGTATATTGTTAATAAAATATAGCACCAATTCCCCTGACAATTTATTGAGCTATATTCATCTCATGTTTTTAACTGAAAGACTGAAAAGAAACCTCAAGCACAGGTGCCACATGCCCATAGAGGGGGAAAAACAGTAAGAATAAAAGGGACTATGTGGCAGCTAAATAAAAGCTCTGAGCAAGAATATAAAGGATCTCATTCATAAATTAATATCACCCAAATGACAAAATTATAGGTCTAACAAGATACACTGGGCTAGCTTTTCAGACCTAGTGTCCCATCCCTATAACGTGTTTGTATCCACTGGTATGTAAGAAGAATTTCTCATTTAACTTGAGAGAAGTGAGGAGTAATGAGAGGAGGCATAAACAGAGAAGGTAAGAGACAGACAAGAGCTGGGAAGGAGTCTATTTTCCTTGAGATACTCTGGTCCTTCAACTATTGATAATTTTGGAGCAGCTAGAAAGCAACCTTGGTAACAAATTTGCATTCCAACAACATTTACTGTGAATATGGTAGAGATAAGATTCTTAGAAGTGACATGGTTGGCAGTGGATAGCAGAAATGCAGTTTTAGCAGGAAAGGAGGTCAGAGATGCTATTTACAGGGAAATTTCTTGTCTTGGTTTGTTAGGAAATAGAAAACACCTTTTGAGAACTCTTAGATTTAACATAATCATATTAGATTTAAAATATCACAATAGCTTTAGACTATATGGGTGTTTGAGTAGAAGCAGGGAGATCAGTCAGGGATCTACTGCAATATCCACTTGGAAGAACATGGTGGTATGAATTGGAAGGATTGCTGTGGTGATGGGGACAAGTGGACAGATTTAGGATGAATTTCAAGATATGCTTAAAGTGATTGCCTAGTGAATCAATGTGGGATGTTAATGAGAGTGGCAAAGATGATTCCAACTTTTGATCTAAGCAACTGGGTGAATGGATACATCTCATATAGAGTTGGGGACTATTGGAAGAGGAATAGATTTAAAGAAAGATAACTCAAACGTTTGGCTTAGGATATGTTAAGTTCAAGCTGCCAATTAGACATCCAAGAGGAGATTTTGAGTAAACAAGTAGAAATATAAATATAATGTGTCATGGATTGAATTGTGTTCCCCCAAAATTTCTGTCAATTGGCTAGGTCATGATTCCCAGTATTGTATGGTTATCTACCATTTTGTCATCTGATGTGATTTCCCCATGTGTTGTAAATCCTATCACTATGATGTTAAGGAGACTAGCGACAGTTATATTGATGGGAGCTACAAGACTAGATAGTGTCTTAAGGCAATCTCTTTTGAGATATAAAGGAGAGAAACGAGCAGAGAGACGAGGGAACCTCATACCACCAAGAAAGCAGCACAGGGAGCAGAGTATGTCCTTTGGACTCAAGGTTCCTGCACTGAGAATATCCTAGTCCAGGGGAAGATTGATGACAAGGACCTTCCTCCAGAGCCAACAGAGAAAGCCTTCCCCTGGACTCCTAGCCTACTAGACTGTGAGGTCCATATTTATGCCTATTCCCAAGAAAGGTGATCCAACTGAATGCAGAAATTATTGAACAATATCATTAATATCACACGCAAGTAAAATTTTGTTGAAGATCATTCAAAAGCGGCTGCAGTAGTATATTGACAGGGAACTGCCAGAAATTCAAGCTGGATTCATAAGAGGACATGGAACCAGGGATATCATTGATGACGTCAGATGAATCTTGGCTGAAAGAAGAGAATACCAGAAAGATGTTTACCTGTGTTTTATTGACTATGCAAAGGCATTTGACTGTGCAGATCATAAATTATGGATGATATTGTGAAGAATAGGAATCCCAGAACACTTAATTGTGCTCATAAGGAACATGTACATAGATCATGAGGCAGCTGTTCAAACGTAACAAGGGGATACTGTGTGGTTTAAAGTCAGGAAAGGTTGTGTCCTTTCACCATACCTATTCAATCTGTATGCTGAGCAAATAATCTGAGAAGCTGGACTATATGAAGAAGAACGGGCATCAGGATTGGAGGAAGACTCATTAACAACCTGTGTTATGCAGATGACACAATCTTGCTTTCTGAAAGTGAAGAGAACTTGAAGCACTTACTGATGAAGATCAAAGACCACAGCTTTCACTATGGATTACACCTCAATGTAAAGAAAACAAAAATCCTCACAACTGGACCAAAAAGCAACATTGTGGTAAATGGAGAAAAGATTGAAGTTGTCAAGGATTTCATTTTACATGGATCCACAATCAACACCCATGGAAGCAGAGTCAAGAAATCAAAAGGTGCATTGCGTTGGGCAAATCTGCTGTGAAGGACCTCTTTAAAGTGTTTAAAAGCAAAGATGTCATCTTGAAGACTAAGGTGCGCTGAAGGCATGATATTTTCAATTGTATCATATGCATGTGAAAGCTGAACACTGAATAAGGAAGACTGAAGAAGAATTGACGCCTTTGAATTGTGATGTTGGTGAAGAATATTGAATATACCATGGACTGCCAAAAGTACAAACAAATTTGTCTTGGAAGAAGTACAACCAGAATGCTCCTTAGAAGCAAGGATGGTGAGACTATGTCTCACATACTTTGGACATGTATCAACAGGGATCAGTCCCTGGAGAAGGACATCATGCTTGGTAAAGTACAGGGTCAGCAAAAAGAGGAATACCTTCAATGAGATGGATTGACACAATGGCTGCAACAATGGACTCAAGCATAACAATGATTGTGAGGATGGCGCAGGACCAGGCAGTGTTTCCTTCTGTAGTACATAACGTCACTATGAGTTGGAACCGACTCAGCAGCACCTAACAACAACAGACTGTGAGAGAATAAACATCTGTTTGTTAAAGACATCCACTTGTGGTATTTCTGTTATACCAGCACCTGATAACTAAGACACAGTGTTTGGGAGATAGGTGGAAACTAGAGAAAGAAATTTGGGTGTCATAAGCTGGAAGATATTTCAAGTCATGGGGCTGGATAATAACAACTAGAGAGTGATTACAAATACTGATGGAGTACCTGGACTGAGGCCTGGGACATAAAGAAATTTTGCAGTAAGTACATTACCTTGTGAGTCAAAACTCTACCATGAAAATGTCTACCAAAACCATGGACATTTCTATGTCTCCATAGTAGCAAGTTGATAATGCTACTGCTTTTATTCCCTAATATTCAGTGGTACTTTATTTCTTTCCTGAACTGAATAAAATTTTATTCAACAAGTAGTCCAAGGTTTTCTTTAAGAAAACATCTAACAGTTCCTCAGGTAGAGCCTGAGAACAGAAGTTAACTTTTTCTTGGTTTATAGTCTTGGCAACCTAGATATCTAGCCTTTCTGATACGTAATCATATTGAAATGAATTCATCCACCAGTAGATTTCAAGACATCTGATATCTCTCTTAAATAATGAGATGAGATATGAGTTCTGGAAAAATCTCAGGGTCCTGTTATTGACTTCATGAATAATGTGCTGCTTGATTTTATTTGTTCTCCGTTCTACCTGAGCAGTTTGAGGAGGGAAGGGGAACTAATAAAAACAATGTGTTTCCACTACATCTTGATGTGTGTAGAAAGATCATCCATTGAATAGAAGTGGTTTCCAGGGTTACCTCCTTATCTACAGCTTCTGGATGGCTTTATCTGTGTGCCCCCATAAAGTAAAGCTCTCTGTGAGCATGAAGGCTGGGACCAGCACCTATCCAGTATGCTGTAGTGTAGTTGTTTGGCCTTCAGTGTCTACTCCCCTGGAGGAAAGAGCCCTTAGCATCTAAATATGAAACATAAAGATCCTTTTCTTCAAGATTTTTGGCACTGTCTTGCTAACTAAAAGGTTAGCAGTTCGAATCTACCAGCCACTCCTTGGAAACCCTATGGGGCAATTCTATTCTGTCCTACAGGGTCGCTATGAGTTAGAATTGACTCAACAGCAATGGGTTTGTTCTTTTTTGTTTGTTTGTTTGTTTTGCTTAGGTGGCACAAAGGGTTTATACTCAACTGCTAACTTAAAAGTTAGCAGTTCAAACCCACCTAGTGGCACTGGAGAAGATGGGCCTGGAGTCAGCTTCCATAAAGATGATAGCCAAGAAAACTCTACGGAGCAGTTCTACTCTGTAACACACGAGATTGCCATGACGTGATGGCAACTAACACCACCAACAATAAAATCAAGTCATGTCATTGTCCTTGTTAATCTCCCTCACTCCCATTAGCTCTCCATTACAAGTTGAATAAAATACAAACTTTCCTTGGGCAAGGACTTCTACTTGAGTTGGTTAGTGCTTCTCTCACCAACACTTCATTTTCTTTGATCTCTCTCTTAACCTCCCCTGACCATTTTCTGGCTCCTTGTGTCTTTTTTTCCTAAAAGGATGTAAGCTCATCCACCTCCATCTTTCCTAGGTCATTTGAACTTTTACATCCCTGCCTCAATTGTTCTTCTGTCTGACTTTTGCTCTATTGGCTCCTTTCTGTCCTTATGGTCTCACCACGAATGTTAAAGAACACTAAAGAACTACCCCTACTTTCAAGTTAAAGTAGCCCCCACATAAAAAAACAAACAAAAAAAAAGTTTACTTATTTTCCTGTCTAATTTTCTATATAACACATATCACTATCTGAAATTATTTTATTTATATACATAATTGGCATAGTGAGTAAGAGCTCGGCTGCTAACCAAAAGGTCAGCAGTTGGAATCCACCAGCCGCTCCTTAGAAATCCTATGGGGCAGTTCTACTCTGTCCTATAGGGCCTCTATGAGTCAGAATCCACTCGACTTCAGTGGGTCATATTTATTACTTGTTTTCCTTTCATTAAAATGTAATGAGACCAGGGAACTAGTCTTCTGTATTTCTATAAATTCAGGATTTTTAAAATAAATTATGATTTAATTAATTAACAATAAGTTATAATTGGACTAGAGTGTTATGCTGACAACTAAGAGCATTCTTTTTTGCAGAAGAAGTTTCTTGAGAAACAAATTTATGATTAGCAGTGGTTTGGCATAAAGAAACAACTCTTTATGTTTCAACAAATGGATGCAGAGCTGGAAATGCTCACTCATTTATGCCAAAAAATTTGGAAGACAGCTACTTGGCCAACTAACTGGAAGAGATCCATATTTACACGTATTTTCAAGAAAGATGATCCAACTGAATGTGGAAATTATCAAAAAATATCATTAATATCACATACAAGTAAAATTTTGTTGAAGATCATTCAAAAGTGGCTGCAACAGTACATTGACAGGGAACTGCCAGAAATTCAAGCCCAATTCAGGACAGGACATGGAACCAGGGATATTATTGCTGATGTCAGATGGATCTTGGCTGAAAGAAGAGAATACCAGAAAGATGTTTACCTGTGTTTTATTGACTATGCAAAGGCATTTGACTGTGTAGATCATAACAAATTATGGATAACATTGTGAAGAATGGGATTTCTAGAACACTTAGCTGTGCTCATGAGGAACCTGTACTTAGACCAAGAGACAGTCGTTTGAACAGAACAAGGGGATACTGCATGGTTTGAAAACAGGAAAGATGTGCATCATGGTCATATCTTTTCCCCGTACTTATTCAATCTGTATGCAGAGCTAATAATCCCAGAAGCTGCACTATATGAAGAAGAATGGGGAATCAGGTTTGGAGGAAGACTCATTAACAACCTGTGTTATGCAGATGACACAACCTTGCTTTCTGAAATTGAAGAGGACTTGAAGCACTTACTGATGAAGATCAAAAGACCACAGCTTTCAGTATAGGTTATACCTTAACATAAAGAAAACAAAAATCCTCACAACTGGACCAATAACAACATCATGATAAATGGAGAAAAGATTGAAGTTGTCAAGGATTTCATTTTACTTGGACCCACCATCAATGCCCATGGAAGTAGCAGTCAAGAAATCAAAAGATGCATTGCACTGGGCAAATCTGCTGCCAAAGGCCTCTTTAAAGTGTCCAAAAGCCAAGATGTCACCTAGAAGACTAAGGTGCACCTGACCCAAGCCATGGTGTTTTCAATCGCCTCATATGCGTGTGAAAGCTGGACAATGAATAAAGAAGACTGAAGAAAAATTGACACCTTCGAATTATGGTGTTGGTGAAAAATATCGAACATACGATAGACTGCCAAAACAATAAACAAATCTGTTTTGGAAGAAGTAAAACCAGAAGCAACGATGGCGAGACTACATCTCACATACTTTGGACATATATTAAGAGGGATCAGTCCCTGGAGAAGGACATCATGCTTGGTAAGGTACAGGGTCAGCATAAAAGAGGAAGACCCTCAGTGAGATGGATTGACACAGTGGCTGCAACAATGGGCTCAAGCACAACGATGATTGTGAGGATGGTGCAGGACCGGGCAGTGTTTTGTTCCGTTATACATAGGGTCTCTATGAGTTGGAACTGACTTGACAGCACCTAACAACATGGCATAAAGATTGGTAAAAGAGCATATGACAGAGAAGCATATTGTCTGAAATGCACCTTCTATGGAGCCCATCACAATTTTCTTTCTGTTGAGTATAATTTATTTTGAATGAAACTAAAGGCATACTAACTGATCATCGTCCTGCAATTTTTATTCAAAGATGAAGTTCATGAGTTAATTTTGGACATGTGAACTTCAAGTGTCTTGGAGACATTTATGTGCATAAAACAAATGACAGTTGGACATTAGGTTGCTCATAAACAAAAGAGAAGTTTGGGATGATGATATGCCTTGTGTGTTTTGTATACAGGATGAAACTGAAGCCATGGAGTGGACAAGATCTCCTTGGACGGCAATAATAGACTAAGGCGAAACTTTGATGAACTCCATTTAATGGCCTGGGTGAGGGAGAATAGTCAACAAAGGATACTGAAGAGATGTCAGAGAGACTGGAGAAAAACCATACACAGAAGCTAGGGTAAATAATATTTCAAGAGGGAAGAGCAGCAACCGATGTCTATAGTTTAAGATGTCAGATAAGAGGAGGATGATTAACCATTGCCAAAAAACAATATATGTACTAACTGTTTAATGAGAAACTATTTGTTCTGTAAACCTGCAAGTAAAGTATAATTAAAAAAAAAAAAAGAGGATGAAATCGGTCATTCACTTTAAAATCATAAAGATAATTGGTAACCTTAGTGGAAAAAAAAAAACTTATTAAAACAGGGGCTAAAGCCAGTTTGAACTGAGTTGGGAGAGAATGGACCTAAAAGTGCACATCTAAAGAAAAACTGAGAAAAGCAGAGATCAACTTGTTGGTGATGATAATGTTGTCAACATGATTTATATGAATGTTCTTCATCCCTCTTTCAGGAGAAAGAAAGCCTGGTCATTTTATTTAATCTCCATATGGTGCAAGCAAATTCAGTTTTTGATGTATATTTTCATCTGAATTCTTCTCATTGGTTGCATTTATTGCTCTTTGTTTCACAACATCTGTTTCCTCTTCTTTATTCCCCAATAATAGACCGAGAGCAATGGAAATCATCCAGGAACTTACACTGAATTGAAATAAACCCGGATGTGAAACTCCAAATCCAGCTATAACATGATCTAGCAGTATCCCTTTCAAGAAGTTACTTATCTGAAAATAAGATTTTTGAAAAATCTCTAAATCTCCTACAATTCCCAAATTCCTTGTGCAATATTTGAAGACCATACTTTACTTACAACCACTGTGAGTAATTTGCATTTTTAGTTGTGAAATATGGGCATAGATAAACAATTAACCAACCTTCTAGGAAGCTTTTTAATTATTAGAAAACTACTTACTTATTATTTGTCTTTAACAGAAAAATAATGAACAGATGTTATATTTTCCACATAGATTTTAATGTTCTGCAAATAAGTTGACATTCTATCTAGGTAAACATCACAGGCTTATCAAAATGAATTAATTCAAATAAAACCAGATGAGAAAGTATGCCCTTTTAAACCCATACTGCATAGTTGATATTGTATTTTAATGTGTATAAGCATCTCACTTTCTATATTCAAAATGCTATAAAAATTGCCATTTGAATTTCCACATACAAGAAATAACACAAATTCATTCTTGTGTCCAACAAGGATATTTATTCTTAATTACGAGTTTCATAACAAGAGTGAATTTCTTCTCTGAAGAACAGAGACAGAGAGACTCTTGTGAAAATACAATTTGAGTTTTTTATTTTTGTTTTGTTTTGTTTTTGGCAAACAGCAATTTGAATTTTCCATTAGGATTTCAAAAGTAAGTTTGTCAGTATGAGAGAAGACAATACAACCGCCCATTTTTCCTAATGCCCTCTGTGCTTTCCAAATGATGATTTTGGCACTCGTGCTTTGCTGTAGCAAAGAGACGGAATACGATCAAGATTCAGGCAAGGTCCAGTTCTGATGTTATTTCTAGCTCCTAAGTGGCCAACATAAGTCACAAACATTAATACATTGGCACTTAAATCATAGTTTCTCCCCTAGATTCAATGATACTATTACAGATGATATACTTTAAAGTATTTTTATTGCACTTATGAATATAAACACATAACTTTTCTCATACAAATTATGAAAGAAATGTTTAGATGTATTAAACAAAAAATGAAACATACAAAATCTTGCTTCTAGAGTAAATATAAATGATGTTATCTCTATGGCAACTTAAAAATATATATAAATATATGTGTGTATATACATATGCACATGTACACACATATATATATACATATAAAGTAAATGGAAGAAATGATGAAGAGAGCTGAACAGAAGATTTCAAAGGCAGCTCAGCTACACAAAGTAAAGTATTATGATGAAATGTGCAAAGACCTGGATTTAGAAAACCAAAAGGGAAGAACATACTTGGCATTTCTCAAGCTGAAAGAACTGAAGAAAAAATTCAAGCCTCAAGATGCAATACTGAAAGACTCTATGGACAAAATATTGAATGACACAGGAAACATCAAAAGTGGATGGAAGGAATACACAGACTAACTGTACTAAAAAGAATTGGTCAACATTCAGCCATTTCAGGAGGTAGCATATGATCAAGAACTGATGATATTGAAGGAAGAAGTCCAAGCTGCACTGAAGGGAATGGTGAAAAACAAGAATATCCAGGTATTGAGGGGATTCCAATTGAGATGTCTCAACAAACAGTTGCAATGTTGGAAGCACTCACTTATCTATGTCAAGAAATTTGGAAGACAGCTACCCGGCCAATCAACTAGAAGAGATCTATATTTGTGGCCATTGCAAAGAAAGGTGATCCAACAGAATGTGGAAGTTATCAGATAATATCATACACAAGTAAAATTTTGTTGAAGAACATTCAAAAATGATTGCAGCAGTACATCAACAGGGAAATGCCAGAAACTCAAGCTGAATTCAGAAGAGGACCTGAAAGGAAGGATATCATTGCTGATGTCAGATGGATCTTGGCTGAATGCAGAGAATCCCAGAATGATATTTACCTGTGTTTTATTGACTAGACAAAGGCCTTTGACTGTGTGGATCATAACAAATTATGGATAACATAGTGAAGAATAGGATTTCCGGAACATTTAATTGTACTCATGTGGAACCTGTACATAGACCAAAAGGCAGTCATTAGAACAGAAAAAGGGGATACTGTGTGGCTTAAAATCAAGAAAGGTGTGTGTTAGGGTTGTATCCTTTTACCATATTTAATCAATCTGTATATTGAGCAAATAATGCAAGAAGCTGTACTATAAGAAGACATTGCAGCATTAAGATTGGAGGAAAACTCATTAACAACCTGCAACATGCAGTTGACACAAACTTGCTTGCTGAAAGTGAAGAGGACTGAAGCACTTACCGATGAAGATCAAAAACCACAGCCTTCAGTATGGATTACACCTCAACATAAGACAAAAATCCTCATAATTGGACCAATAAGCAATATAATAAACAGAGAAAATACTGACGTTGTCAAGGATCTATAATCAATGCCTATGGAAGCAGCAGTCAAGAAATCAAACAATGTATTGTATTTGGCAAATCTGCTGCAAAAGACCTCTTGAAAGTGTTAAAAAGCAAAGACATCACTTTGAGGACTAAGGTGCGTCTGACCCAAACCATGATCTTTTCAATCGTCTCATATGCATGTGAAAGCTGGACAATGAATAAGAAAGACCGAAGAAGAATTGCTGCCTTTGAATTATGGTGTTGGCGAAGAATATTGAATATACCATGGACTGCCAGAAGAATGAACAAATCTGTCTCGGAGGGAGTACAGCCAGAATGCTCCTTAGAAGCGAGGATGTCAATACTTCATCTCATGTTATTCTCAACATGTTATCAGGAGGGACCAGCCCCTAGAGAAGGACATCACGCTTGGTAAAGTAAAGGGTCAGCGAAAGAGAGGAAGATCCTCAATGAGATAGACTGACACAGTGGCTGCAACAATGGACTCAAACATACCAATGATTGTGAGGATGATGCAGAAATGAGCAGTGTTTTGTTACATTGTTCATGTGGTTGTTATGAGCGAGAACCAGCTGGACAGCACCTAGTAACAACAACATTATTAAAGACATGGTTAGGACCTGCAGACTGCCTGTATACATACACACACACACACACGCACATATACATATATGCCTATATATGTTTATATATATATGTACAAAAATACAAAAGACAGACACATGTCCTCTGCAAGCCAGATGGGAATTCTAGAGAAAGAAAAGAATATGTAAGCTACTCTCCTGAAGTTTCTCTTGTAAGTGTAAAAACCAAAAATAATCAGACACAAAAAAGCAAATAACCCCCCAAATGTACAAATTGTACCTTCTCTATGTCTTACAGTTAAATAAAAACAAAAAAAAAATTCAAAGCATTATAATAATTAGGATATCTATTTCAAAGCTTTATCAAGTTAATTTTAACATATGTTTCATGAAATAACAATAAAAATTGATGAGAAAGCTCTGAATTATGGCATCTGTTTTTTTCCACTTCACTTGGAAGATGTGAAGTTTTTTCTGGATTTAATAACTGTCTGTTTGAATTTATTCCACATTCTTGGTTCTGACTGTACCTCACCTATTAATGTCAGTTTTGATATGGAGTTTTGGAAGTGGATTTTAGAACCTTCCTCTATCCTTAAAATTGAAAGTCTGTTTATCCCTTTCAGACAACTTCTCCCAGCCTAATCAGTGAAAGAAAACATTGAATGAATCAACATTATGTTGTATCTTTTGAGGAAGGATTTCTGCAGGCTCCATAAGATCTTTAGCAGGAGAGGATTCTGTAGCCACCATGTGTAAACATTTGTAGATGGAGGTTCTGTAACTTGCAACATAACTTAAATCTCATGAGGTCTTTGTCTGAAGCAAACACAGTGATTTTGTTTTGCTCAGACATATGAAGTGTGTTTTTAAATGTTCCAAAGTGTCCTAGATGAACAATAGGGAAATATTTTGTTATTCTAATCCAGTCTCCTAGAGTTTAATAAGCTAAAAAATGCATGAGCATTCACCTGTCCAAATCTGGTTACTTGAACCTTATTGTTTTCATTATAAGCAACAATAAAACTTGTCTATTGTCTTACTTTGTGGATACTAAGGTAATTTCCGACTAGTAAGATAGTTAGAGTAGTTCTGGTTACCTTAAATTAAATGATTAAAATCAGACTTTTAAATATATGAAGTATGTTATATATACTTTTTCTTAGGAATAATTGCAAGAACTAGGCTTAGCATAAAGGAAATACTTTGCAACTCTTCAACTTCTGATTAACATGGAGGACTGAGAAGATTCTAGAACTCACACCCACACCTACCAAGCTGCATACCTGCAATTTCAAACACATAGTTATATAATATTAAAAATAGATAGAGACAGAGAGTTAGGTGGAAAGATATGTAGAAAGACAGATGTGAAAAGACATAGCTGAAAAGAGAAAAGAAAGAGAAATCTTCAGGTATCAAAAAGGAATTTCTAGCCACAACAGTAAAACTGAAGTTTAAACTATATGACTCACAGGAGTGTTGGGGCCAGTACCCATCTGGGCTTTGAATGTTCTTGTGGTATCGGGAGTTGTAGTTTTAAGCTCTGGTACGTCAGAGCTCTACCTGTTTCCCTTAATAAAGCCAGTAGCTTGGAAAGCACTGCACACTCGCTGAAATTTTCAGCTGCTGATTAAACTGTACTTCTGAGAAAAATTAGAACCTGAGCTCGGGGCCTTTGAAAAAGTGGGGCCCAGATTTACAATACCTGTGCAACTGGATAGAGATTCATTTATTCAGATGGGAGGACTTCCCAAATTAGGCAGACATGGGATTCCTGTGGAAGGAGTTGCTTTTTTTTTTAAGCTTTTTTTCTGTTTTTAATTTTACTTTATTTTAAACCAATAAGCACTGGTAAGTAATATGAGGGGAGTATTATAGATAACACAACCACTTAGGGGCCTGTAAGGACAGTGGCTCTCACTGAGTGTACAATGATCTGTGTCTGTTCGGAAATCATCTTCTCATAGTGATCTTTCCTGAAAGTTCTGTACAACAATCCACAGCCCCCTCCACATCATTCTCTCCGTTTTACCTTGTGCTATTTTTCTGCTCATCGCTTATTTCCACACAACATATCACATACTTATTTATTGTTTTCTGTCTTCCCTCATTACAGTATAAGCTCCATGCGTCAGGGTCATTGCTAGTTTTGTACATTGCTACATACCCAGAACCATGCCTGGCATACAATACACACCTCATGAATGTTTAATGAAATTATTAAATTTAAGTTTCAGCACAATTGGACAATGAATATGACCAATGTTAGCCATCAATTTAAACATGAGTGTTAGAAAAATCTAAATCAAATAATAAGATAATACTGAAAAATTGTAGCTCTGAATTATGTTCTTTATATAACTTACTTTGTATTCTTTGGTAACCAGAAAATGGCAAGACTCAGAAAATGACATAAATTGTATTTAATGTAAAATCCACTTTTTCTTTTCCATTGGCCATTGCCAAGTATTAGTCCAGTCATGAGTTTCCATGTTATATTGAGAACTGAGAGTGGTCAAAAGAAACAAGTGAGAAATTTTTGCTAAGGAAAGACGCTAATATCCAAATCACATCACACTTTGTTAAAGGCAGAACATGTACAACTGTTGGAAAAACTCAGTTTTTAATACAACTTACATATCTGGGTAGAAGTCTACCAAACTAACTCAGGGATGAATCAAAACAGTATCTGAAATACCTCAAGATGGTATCAGGAAATTTTCAAAATTCAAACAATTGAGATCCCTTCCTACTGGAATATTATAATTTAGATCAAGAACCAAGAAAATGACCAGAAACATCATATAATTAAAGTATTCTGAACCCCCAAGAGTAGGAAAATTGGAAAGTGTTGCACACTCACTAAAACGTTTAACTCCTTGGTTAAATTGTACCAATGAGAAAAATTAGAGCTAGGGCCATTTGGGAGAGTGTGGTCCAGTTTCATGATACCTTAACAACTGGACTGCGACTCTTTTGGTCAGATTAGAGAACTTCACAACTCAGGCATTTATTATCATCGTATCATTTTCCACATTGTACATGGTACTTCAAGAACACAAAATGACTGGTTAGTACCACAGTCCTGCCTTTCACCTATGTCTGCATGGATTGCAACTATTGTTTCTCTGTTCTGATTTTCTAAATGATGTTGTTGTTGTTAGGTGCCATCAAGTCCACTCTGACTCATAGCAACCCTAAGTAACAGAAGGAAACAATGCCCAGTCCTGTGGGATTGCCACAATCATTGCTATGTTGAAGCCATTGTATCAGTCCATCTTATTGAGGGTCTCCCTCTTTTTCACTGACCCTCTACTTTACCAAGCATGATGTCTTCCTTCAGCAATTGGTCCCTCCTGATCACATGTGCAAAGAATGTGAGACAACGTCTCACCATCTTCGCTTCTAAGGAACAGTCTGACTGTACTTCCTGTAAGACAGATTTGTTCATTCTTCTGGCAGTCTGCGGTATAGTCAATACTCTTTGCCAGCACCACAATTGGAATGCATCAATTCTTCTTTGGTTTTCCTTTTTCATCGTCCAGCTTTCACATGTGTATGAGGTGATTGAAAAGACCATGATTTGTGACAGGCACACATAAGTCATCAAAGTGATATCTTTGTTTTTTAACACTTAGAAGAGGTCGTCTGTAGAAGATATGTCCAATGAAAATATGTGATCATCTTGTCACAACGTAATTTATTAGTGTCTAATCTTTTCCATAAATTTTTATTTTTCAGTTTAGAATAGAAAACAATGTAGTTAATTATAACATACATAATTTTAAAAAATTTTATTTTGTCGTTGTTGTTTGAGAGTATACAAAGCAAAACATATACCAATTCAAAAGTTTCCACATGTACAATTCAGTGACATTGATTACATTCTTCGAGGTGTGCAACCATTCTCATCTTCCATTTTCTGCGTTGTTCCTCCACCATTAACATAATTTCACTGTCCCCTAAGGTTCCTATCTAATCTTTCGAGTTGCTGTTGTCAGTTTGATTTCAAATAGACGGCTCTTGAAAGAGCACAATCCTCAAGGCAGACATTCTTTACTAGTTAAGGTTAACTATTACTTGGTTTTAAGAAGACTTCAGGGGATATTACTGGTTAAGGGTTTAAAGATTATCTCAGAGTAGTAGCTTCAGGGGTTCAACAAGCTAGTTAAGCTTAAGGTGCAAGGTTAAATTTCTCACCATACAATAAAATTTTAATCATAATTTGCAATGTATTTGAGCCTTAATATTCATATTTTGATAGATTATGCTATAAGTATGTTGACCACTTGCTATTTTTTCAAGTTTTTTAGTTCTACTGACTTTACATTGTTCTTCCTTTGTGTTTTATTTAGTTTTGAGGTCTATTTGTTGTCCTTGGCCCTAATGATGAGATCTCTCTGGCTACATTTGCAACTAATTCTTTTTTTTTTTTAATTTTTTGTTTATTGTATTTTAGGTGAAGGTTTACAGAACAAATATTTTCTCATTAAACAGTCAGTACACATATCGTTTTATGACATTGGTTAACGACCACACGACATGTCAACACACTCCCTTCTCGGCCTTGGAGGAACTTTTTTTTTTTTGATGAAAATATATATAGCCAAAAATACACCATTTCACAAATTTCTACATGTACAATTCAGTGACGTCGATTACATTCTTCCAGTTGTGCTTCTATTTTCACTTTAGGTGAAGGTTTACAGAACAAAATAGTTTCTCATTAAAGTTAATACACATATTGCCCTATGACAATAGTTAAGAACCCCACTACATGTCAACAATGTCCTTACTCAGCCTTGGCTTCCCTATCACCAACTTTCCTGTCCTGTTCTGCCTTCTAGTGCTTGTCCCTGGACTGCTGTGCCTCATTAGTCCTGTTTTGTTTTATGGGGCTGTCCAATCCCCACATGAACGATGAACCTCGGAGGTGACTTCACCACTGAGCTAAAAAGGTGTCTCTGGGGGCCATACTCTCGGGGTTTCTCCAGTCTCTGTAAGGCCAGTAAATCTGGCCTTTTTTGTGTGTTAGAATTTTGTTCTACATCCTTCTCCAGCTCTGTCCAGAACCCTCTGTTGTGATCCCAGTCAGAGCAGTCAATGGTGGTAGCCAGGCACCATCTAGCTGTACTGGACTCAGTCTGGTGGAGGTCTTGGTAGCTGTGGTCCATTAGTCCTTTGGATTAATCTTTTCCTTGTATCCTGTTCTCTTCATTCTCTCTCGCTCCCGAAGGGGTGGGACCAGTGGAGTATCTTAGATGGCTGCTCACAGGCTTTTAAGACCCCAGACGCTACTCACCAAGGTAGAATATAGAACATTGTCTTTATAAACTGGGTTATGCCAATTGAGCTAGATGTTCCCTGAGACCATGGTCCCCACAGCCCTCTGCCCAGCAATTCAGTCCCTCAGGGAGTTTGGATTGTCTATGGAGCTTCTATGATCTTTGTACAAGTTGTGCTGGCTTCCCCAGTATTGTGTACTGTCTCACCCTTCACAAAAGATACCACTTATCTATTGTCTATTTAGTATTTCCCCCCCACCTCTCCCAACCCTGGTAACCAACAAAGATTGTTACTTTTTGTGTGTAAACTTTTTCATGGGTTTTTTCAGTAGAGGTCTCTTACAATATCTGTCCTTTTGTGATTGACTTATTTCACTCAGCATAATGTCCTCCAGTTTCATCCACGTTATGAGATGCTGCACAGATTCATTGTTGTTCTTTCTCGTTGCATAGTACTCCATTGTGTGCATGTACCATAGATTGTTTATCCATTCATCTGTTGATGGGCATCTAGGTTGTTTCCATCTTTTTGCTATTGTGAACAATGCTGCCAAGAACATGGGTGTGCATATGTCTATTCGTGTGACAGCTCTTATTTCTCTAGGATATGTTCCTAGGAGTGGGATTGCTGGATCATATGGTATTTCTATTTCTAGCTTTCTAAGGAAGCTCCATATCATTTTCCAAAATGGTTGTATCATTATGCATTCCCACCAG
>NW_004443948.1:4886157-4903654 GCF_000243295.1 Trichechus manatus latirostris | reverse complement strand
GTCTTGTTCCTGTTCTCAAGGGGGATGTTTTCAGCCTCTCTCCATTAAGAATGACGTTAGCTGTTGGTTTTGTGTAGATGCCCTTTATTATGTTGAGAAATTTCCCTTCTATACCTATTTTATTGAGTTTTTATCAGGAATGGGTGTTGGACTTTGTCAAATGCCTTTTCTGCATCAGTTGAGATGATCATGCGATTCTTTTCTTTCCTTTATTTATGTGGTAGATTACACTGATTGATTTTCTAATGTTGAATCATCCTTGCATAACTTGCATGAATCCTACTTGGTCGTGGTATATTATTTATTTGATATGATGCTGAATTCTATTGGCTAGAATTTTGTTGAAAATTTTTGCATCTATATTCATGAGAGATATTGGTCTGTAATTTTCTTTTTTGTGGTGTCTTTGCCTTGTTTTGGTATCAGGGTTATGCTGGCTTCATAGAATGAATTTGGAAGTGTCACTTCCTTTTCTATGCTCTGAAATAGTTTGAGTAGTACAAGCTCTTCTCTGAATGTATGGTAGAATCCTCCACTGAAGACATCTGGGACAGGGCTTTTTTTGGTTGGGAGTTTTTTAATTACCTTTTCAATCACTTCTCTTGTTATGGATCTGTTCAGATTTTCAACATCACTTTGTTATAGTTTGGGTAGGTAGTGTGTTTCCAGAAATTTTTCTGTTTCTTCTAGGTTTTCAAATTTGTTGGAGTATAGTTTTTCATAATAGTCTGTTATGATCCTTTTTCAGTTGGGTCTGTTGTAATGTTGCCCATTTCATTTCTTATTTGGGTTATATGCATCCTGTCCTGTTTTTCTTTTGTCAGTCTGGCCAGTGGTTTGTCGATTTTGTTGATTCTTTCAAAAAACCAACTTTTGGTTTTGTTGATTTTTCTATTGTTTTTCTATTCTCTATTTCATTTATTTCTGCTCTAATCTTTATTATTTCCTTACTTCTGGAGGCTGTGGGCTTTTTTTGCTGTTCTCTTTCTATTTGTTTGAGTTGTGAAGTTAATGTTTTGATTTTGTCCCTTTCTTCTTTTTTGATGTGTGCATCTATTGCTAGAAATCGTCCTCTGAGGACTACCGTTGCTGTGCCCCAAAGGTTTTGGTATGATATGTTTACATTCTCATTTGATTCTAGGAATTTTTTGATTTCATCTATTACCCAGTGGTTTGTAAGCAGGGTGTTATTCAGTTTCCATGTAATTGACTTTTTTTCCTTGCTCTTTCTGTTGTTAATTTCTACCTTGATTTTAATTTGGTCAGAGAAGATACTTTGTATTCTCTCAATGTTTTGGATCTTATTAATGATTGTTCTGTGCCCTAAGATGTGGTCTATTCTGGAGAACATTCCATGTGCATTGGAAAAGAATGTGTACTTTGCAGTGGTTGGATGGAGTGTTCTATATATGTCTATGAGGTCCAGTTGGCTGATTGTGCCCTTTAGGTCTTCTGTATCTTTGCTGAGTTTCTTCTTAGTTGTTCTGTCCTTTACTGAGAGTGGTGTGTTGAAGTCTCCTACTATTATTGTGGAACTGTCAATTTCTCTTTTCAGTGTTGTTAGAGTTTGTTGTATGTATTTTGTAGCCCTGTCTTTGGGTGTGTAGATGTTTATTATGGTTATGTCTTCATGAAAGATCATCCCTTTAATCATTATATAGTGTCCTTCTTTGTCTTTTATGGTGGATTTTGTTTTAAAGTCTATTTTATCTGAGATTAGTATTGCCACTCCTGCTCTTTTTTGACAGTTGTTTGCTTGATATATTTTTTTCCAACCTTTTATTTTTAGTACATTTATTTCTTTGTTTCTAAGGTGTGTTTCTTGTAGACAGCAAATTGATGGATCCTGTTTTTTTAATCCATTCTGTCACTCTCCGTCTCTTTATGGGTGCATTGAGGCCATTTACATTCAGTGTAATTATTGATAGTTGTGAGTTTATTGCTGTCATTTTGTAGTGCTTTTTTTTTGTGGTGCTGACGTTTTCTTTGTTCCTCTTACTCTCCTGTGCTGAATTCTTTCTTTGTGGATTTTTTTTTTTCATTTCGTTTTTGTAGATTTTGTTTTTACTGAGACTTTATGTTTTTCTTCTTTATTTTGATAAGTATGTTTGTTAACTTTCTCTGTGGTTACCATGAAATGTACCCTTATCTTTCTAAATTTGTCGCAGTCTATTGTTACTTGGTATCGCCTTGCCTTCCTCTCCATTAGAAGGTTCTATTCCTACACTGTTTATTCCCTCATTTTTTGTTCTGATGTTGTTATCTTTTACAGATTAACTGCTCTGTTTCCCTGTTGTATTTCTTTTGGTTTTGGATAGTCCTTGAGAGTTCATTTCCTAGAATGGTATCTGGCTGGTAAGATCCTGTGTCCTAGATTCAGCCTGTGAACTGAAGTTGTTTGCTCTCAGATCAAAGGACTCCGTTTAATAATTCTTGTAAATTTGGTTTGGTTTTTCCATAGTCCCTTAATTTCTGTTTATCTGGAAATGTCCTAATTTCACCATCACATTTGAATGAGAGTTTTGTATGATGTATTGTTCTTGGGTAGCTATTTTTTCTTTCAAAGTTTTATATATGTCATCTTTATATATGCCTTCTTACCTGCATGTTTTCTGCCAAATAATCTGAGCTTAGTCTTATTATTTCTCCTCTGTATGAGACTTTCTGTTTTTCTCGAGCTGCTCTCAGGATTGTTTGTTTGTCTTTGGTTTTGGCGAGTGTGATTATGATATGCCTTGGTGATTTTCTTTTGGGATCTATCCTATATAGGGTTTGTTGAGCTTCTTGGATGGCCAGCTTTTCATCTTTCATGATATTGGGGAAGTTTTCTATCAGAGTTCTTCAATGATCTTCTCTTTGTTTTCTGTTTTCTATCCCTGTTCTGGAACTCCGATCACTCATAAATTTTTGATTTTGATTGTATCCCACATAATTCTCAGGGTCTCTTCATTTTTCTTCATTCTTTTCTCTGAGTTTCATCAAACAGAGTTGTATCCAAGTGTTTGTCTTCAATTTCCCTGACCCTGTCTTCTACCATTTCAAATCTGCTCCTCAGCCCTTCTGACACTGTCCATTTTTGAAATCTTGTTTATCTTTTGGATTTCTAATTTTTTTTTATGATTTATAGTTGAGAATTTATTTTAGCTGCATTATTTTCCTGAATTCTTCAATTTTTTGTCTGTATTTCCCATGAATTTGTCTGCCTTTTCCATGAATTTATCTATTTTTTCCTCATTTTTGTCTGCTTTTTGCTTCAACTCTTGGATAATTCTGAGTATTAGAGATTTGAATTCCTTATCAGGTAGTTCTAGTGCCTTTTCTTTTACTGGAAAGTCATCTGGTGGTTTATTTTGGACACCTACTGGAACCAACCCATGCTGTTTTTGTAAATGTTTTGGTATTGTCTGCTGTCTTCAGGGCATTCAGTAGTTATTTTTTTTTTTTTGTTTATTGATTGTAGATTTGTTTGTTTCTTCCATTTTTTGTTTTATTTGGCTATGTCAAAGCAGGCGTGCTGTGTGTTCTTTGTTGTTTGCTCATCTCTGGGCATGCTACTTTTCTCCTCCTTCTCCACGTGGCAGGGTTAGTCGCTCAGATATGGTACAGCAAGGCAGGTCTTGCTGAAGAGAGGTTACTGGGATTGGTTTGTTGTGGCACTTAGTACGGCCACTAGGGTGGGCCAGTAATCAGGGCAGGGCAGGCTCTGGTAGGCCATGACTGTGCTGCTTGGTGGTGCACGATACAGATAGGCAGGATGTAGGGGGGAGATTGTGTTGTGTGGAGCTAAGATGGGTATGGGAAAAAGGAGAGAGAGGAGAGAGGAACAGGAGCCCAAAACATACAAACAAGCCAAAAAGGGTGGCAGGGGAGCTTGCCATTGGATTGGAGAGATGAGAGACTATGAAATGGAGAAAAACAAAAAGGAGAAGAAGAATAAAAAA
Organism: Trichechus manatus latirostris; assembly: GCF_000243295.1. Taxonomy (NCBI): domain Eukaryota; kingdom Metazoa; phylum Chordata; class Mammalia; order Sirenia; family Trichechidae; genus Trichechus; species Trichechus manatus. The sequence goes on along the minus strand of NW_004443948.1, from coordinate 4,899,713 downwards.
GAGAAAAGTGAAAAATAAAATGAATAAATAAAAATTAGAAAGAAAAAAAGAAAAGAAATGCTCCCAGGGATCCCACCGGTGCAGCTATGAGGTCTGGGGATGTTGCTCCCAGGCTTTGAAGTACAGCTTGGCTAGAAGGTGTAAAGGTGTTACTCTGCACCAGGTATTCAGGGGACAGGAAGAGAAGGAAATTATAGAGAGACAAGAAACTGAGTAACGAAGAAGGAAAGAAAGGGAAAAAGAGGGAAAAGAAAACAAAACAAATTTAAAAAAAAGAACAAAAACAAACCACCCCCCCCCCAAAAAAAAAAACAGAAAAGAAAAACACGAGAAAAGAAATGCTCTCAGGTATCCCTCTTCATGTCTGCACAAACTGAGGTTGTAGGTCCCAAGCCGTGCAGTACTGCCCAGCTAGAACGGGCTCCCATTTCAAGAAAATAAAAAGAAAACAAGCAAACAATTCAAAAAAACAAACAAAAAAAACCCAAGCTCCCACCAGTGTGACAGCATGGACAGGGAAGCAGTGACACATTCTAGCGAAGTTTCACAGCCTTTCAGGAAGAAGCAAAGATGGTGCACGGAGCCAGGTATTTGATCGAAAGGAGGGGGAGGTGGTGAGAGGTAAGAAAGAAATCGAAAGAAGTGGATAAAAGCAACACCAGCAGCCAACAAATGGCACACAGGGAACTGGCCAGTGTGGGTGGGTGGAATCCAAGCAGCTGCTGCTTCCTGGCCAAGAAACTGTGGCTGCGGGAAGCAGAGGAGGCCCAGTGGGGGTGCAGAAGGGTGGAGGGTGGGAAAGCGTATATAGCCAGTTACCGGTTCTGTCTTCTGCTGGAAGGTCTGTGAAGCTACTTTCCTGTACCCTTATTTGCTGGTCTCTGATAGGAGTCCAAGATGGCAGATCCGTGCTGCAGTAGCTGATAGGGGACCTCTCCAGGTATGTCTCCTCACTCTCTGTTCTCTGTCAGTTTCTTATTCCATTTTGGTGCTTGGCTGAGTACTTTATCTCTTCATTTGATGTTTAGGGTTTCAGGATTGCTGTTTTCTCTGTTTGACTTAGTTTTTTGGATCTTTGCTGTGGAGGGAATACGTGGTGTTTCTGCCTAGAGCACCATGTTGCCTGGAATTCTGCAACTATTTCTTCTTTTTCTTTTCCTTCTCCTCTCTTTACCTTCTCCTTTATTTAAAATCATCTTTATATTTAAAAGGCATAACTAACACAATTTTTGCTAAATTAATTAAAATTATTTAATTATGTGGATTTTAATATAGGTCAAAATAAAAATCAATATCAACTTAACTTTAATTGTCTTTATCTAAAATCCCCTGAAAGAAGTCAAAATATTGTCTTATCAATTTCTTCCTGTTTTTTATCAGTTCTGAACCTACCGTTTCAAATCCTAAAATAGTGAGGGTGTGATCCAAGGTTAAATAGGAAGAGAATCTTCTGATATACTTATTGATAGTGTGGTTTCCTGGCCTTCATCATTGGCTTACTGACCTGGAGTCTGGAGATGGGCCCTGTCATCTATCTTTTCACATACTCTTCTAGTGATTTTATATATACCATATTTTGAGAATCAATGAGTCCAGAATTTCTGGAAACTTCAAAAAAAATTAAAATGAGAAAGTAAGGACTATTTGAATTCCGATTAGTGGTTTTGTTTTTGTTTGTTTTCCTCTTCAGGCTCTCTGTAGAAGTAATATTGAATAAAGAGGTATAGATAGACATTTTTGGTCTTCACAGCCTATCACAACAGGATAATAATTCGAGTCACAACTAGATCTATAGATACCAAGCAATGCAAGCTAAAATTCACCATGTCTTTTGTCAAGGGGATTTGATTTTAAGGTAAATATATCATAATTTGTTGTGTGGGAAAAAGCGTGTTCTAGAAGCCTGACACAATAGAGTTGAGTTAGAATTTACTGATACAATGATTCTAGATATTACGAGTTCTATCACTGTCTTAGGCTGGGTTCTCTGGAGAAGCAAAACCAGTGAAGTATATATCTAAATATATATATATATATATATATAGAGAGAGAGAGATTTATTTCAAGGAAATGGTTCATGCAATGTGGAGGCTAGCAAGCCCCACATTTGTGGATCAGGCAACAAACTGGAGACTTCTTCTGACTTATGTGATTACAGGGGCTGATGAACCCAAAATATCAGGCCAGGTAGCAGGCTTCTGGGTCATGTCTAAAGAACTGGAGGTCAGAGGATGATGAGATGGATCCATGACCAAGACAGAGTGAGCCTTGCCAGAACATCCATATATACTGGACGCAGGCCACACCCTCAAGGAAACTCCCTTTCCAACTGATTGGCTGCTCACATCAGATCACAAAATGAAGGATGATTACACAGTGTCTGTTAACCACTGAGAATCATGGCCTAGCCAAGTTGACACATAACATTAACCATCACAATCACTAGGAATAGAAAGAATTGTTCAACCATGAACGGTAATCAATAATAAGTAGATACTTTCCTTGGTGAATAATTATTCCAAAATATTTCAATCTCATAAGAAAACTTAAATAGGTGTGAAAAACTAATGTTTCCCTAGTGAAATGTAGAATCTGTAGTAAAGTACAGAATTTTAAAAATTTACATAGTTCACAGATTAAATATTTTCCAGGCTTCTTTGAAGAATGATTTGGTGGAATTAAAAACATACAGATGTGGCTTTCAAAATGCAGGACATTGTTATTCACTCATGACTGAAATCTTACAAATCCTGACAATTGAAAGTGGCTTTGAAATGTGACTTGGGGGTTAAATTTCTCCTACAGAAATGAATATCTTATTCTTTCACATAAGACTGTGGAGCCACGGAATCTAGTCTTACTAATTCTGATGTTATTTATGAAATGCCTGTATTGTCACAGACATTATATTATAGAGGTGACTAAATGTATAGTCTATCTTTGCTGTATATGACTTTCAGAACGTCAAGAAAGGCTATTTTGAGGATGTGATTGGTGTGGTCACAGCCACTAAAAAAAAAAAAAAATGCAGGGAAAGTGTAGGGACAAACTCTGGTGGTAGAAACACTTTAAATGTAATATACATTTCTTGAGAGGTCTCAAAACTTCAGTTTCAAGTATGTACATCCTAAACACCAAAAGTTATTACTTCCATTTATGAGGTTGAGTTTGGAAATTAAAGGAAATTAAGAAATCATGGAATATGATGCTGCCTCAGAATCAGACTTTGCAGGAAACTCAGGGAGCAGATTTTCCATCTCTGAGCCAAGAATCAGCACCTAATGTTCACCATGTTGAACACTAAGGGATGCCATCATCTTCTTTCCTGCCTAATCTTCCCCATCAATTGTTCTTTTGTTTTCAACATTCTTCTGAAAATAATAAGTACAAGAATTGTATCTAGGAAGGCTTTTTAATCAACTTCAGCGTCTAACTGAGTAAATTAATTATGTTACTGAAGCAAGAGAGAAAGATAAATGTACGAAATTTGAAAGGTTCATTCATTCTCCAACTTTATTCAATGTTTACTAGGTAAGTGATTCTAAGTTAAATGATGAAATGAAGAAATAAAATATTTAATCCTTGCTAACAGTGGGCTGATCCTCTAATGTGAGCAAAAGACAATTACAACCAGAGTGATATGAGGAAAAACCTTGTGGACTAGGAGACATTTCAGGTAAGTTCTGAAAGACAAATAGAAAGCTGGTAAAGGCAGTGAAGTAGTGTATTCCAGTGGGGGCAATAAGCATGTGTGCAGACAATGATCATAGAAATCAGGACATATTTGTGAGAACTTGAGTTCTGGATATACTCTCTCTAAGAATTGTCTTAGTGTAAGTGCTTGGAAACTGAAATCCGAAAGAGTTAGGGGAAATCTAATTGTACAGCCCGTAGAAAAAGTTATCTTTTAATTTTTAAATATTTAATAAATAAATAATTTCAATATTGTAAAATAAAAAATATATACTATACTTAAAACTATGGTCAATATTATAATGACTAGATTATTAAATTCCAAAATAGGAATGTGGTGCCTCATATTATTACATTTATTTAGGATAATATTTTATTTATCTTTTTACAGGTTTCCCATACTGTGGGGGATTTTTAAGAGGTAGAGGAAGAATGCGGTACATGAGTTTATTCTAGGCTTTTGCTCTTACTTAAAGTGTATATTGACTTTGTATATGAATCAAATATTTGTAATATATGAATCAAATAACTTTTTTAAACTCAAAAAGAGACTTTTCTAATGAACAGGGTATGAAATGTTTCACGCAAGTCTGAAGTGTGTGATGGGAAGAGAGGGGAAGCCTGAAACAGCTGCTAGATAGAAAGTGGAAAATGCGAGCCTAGCCAAATATGGAAGTCAGGCCACAGGTAAATGGAAGAAATAGGTATGATCCTGGTTATTTACAAATGTTGATAAAGGCATTGTAACCCACAGGGATAAACTGTTCCCTCTCCTGAAATATAATTGACAGGGTTAAGCTATTCCCCCTTCTCCCACCATACCCAGGCTCTGTGAGTTCCTGATAAGGCATTCTGTGTAACAGCACAAGGTTGTCTTACTGCTGCTCTGCTCATGGTCACTTCACCACCCGCCACCAACCCACCCCATTCAGACATGGGTAATAAGCAACAAAACTGTCCTTAGATAAACTCCATGCATCATACCCCAAAAAAACACACACCCTCTAGCCACCACATTGCACTCTCCCTGCACCCCCATACATGTTAATTAATTCCTGGAATTACCCATCTATTCCCAGAAACTTCATGAATTATCCATAAGTTACCTATCCTGAACCGTATAAACTGCCCTAGAATCCCCAGCTTCAGGGAGCTTGCTTTGAGACTTAGTCTCTGAGCTCCTTGTTTAACTGCCTTGCAATAAAGTCTACTTTCTCTTCCTCAAAGGTCTAGTGTTTCTCAATTGACTGGAGGGTTCACACCGGGAAGGACCCACCGTCATCAGGTTACAGTATTGAGTGAAGGGTTGCTGACATTACAGTTACACTAGCAAAAATGTTCCAAACCTTGCTCTTAAAGAATTCCACCAATGGTGACTTAAAAAAAATTATTATTCTATGCCAGATATAAACTTTATAAGCTATCATTTAATAATAGATATGCATAACCATTTATAACAGATACAGATAACTTTATAACAGGCAATTAACAAATGTATATTAAAAAAAATGAAAAAAACATTGCTGTCAAGTCAAATTCTGATTCACAGTGACTCTGTAGAACAGAGTAGAACTGCCCCATAGGGTTTCCAAAGCTGTAAATCTTTACAGAAGCAGACTGCCACATCTTTCTCCTGAAGAGTGGCTGGTGGGTTTGAAACGTTAGTCTTTCAGTTAGCAGCCAAGTTCTTAACCACTGTGCTACCAGGGCTCCTTAACAAATATATACTTTAGTCAGGACCCTATTATTCAGGATTTTAAATTCACCTTCTTCCTCTTCTAAATGTACTTTCTCATACACAAAGAATTTCACTTATGAGTATGGAATTTTTTGATGATGGGGCTTGATGAAGTTGACAAGAATGGAATGCTTGTATAATCTGAAAATAAAATTAATCTATTTTATATGTGTCTGAATTATTTTGATAATTGGGAAGTATTTGAATAGACCCTATTTTGAAAATAAGGGTATAGGAGTTTGGTAAGGACAAAGAAATGGAATAATACAGCAGACTAAGGGAGATAAAGAAGGCATAATCTTACACAATTTGGGCATGTGCTGAGGCAGTAAATTCTGTTTTCTTGAGTAAGATTTCAAATATCCCTATAACTCTTCCATTATTGTCACTAACATTTAAAAATATTAAATCCATCTACAAATCTAAGTTGAACTTCTTCAGGTATTTCCATTATTTTTCAAGTTAACATCAATACTTTGTATATAGTATATATATACATCCTTTTTGTCATAATTATAAGATTTCTTTTTATTTAGTCTGTAGGACAGTTTTCATACCATGACTGTGTTCTGTATGTTCTTTAAATATGATTATTTCCCTTTTACTCCAATAAATAATGTACTCTCAAGGATTGTACACTGTTCTAAGATTTCAGTTTAATACCCAATTTATTAGTAGATTAAAAGCCCAAATAGCTAAAATTAACTTATTCTTCAGCATTCTGAACATGTTTAAGTTTATTTTAATTACATGAAATAACATAGCATTGTTATAACAGATATAAGGATACTGTAAGCGATGTAAGTTACTATGATTTAGCACTTTATGTCTGCTAGAAGCATACACGATAATAATACCAAGTACATAAAGTTGCAGAAGAAAGTATTTTTTGATAAATGCATTATTTGTATACATTTGTACTGTTGTCAGTTTGGAGCCCTAGTTGTGCAGTGGTTAAGAGCTTAGCTGTTAACTGAAAGGTTGGCAGTTCAAATCCACCAGTCCCTCCTTGGCAACCCTATGGGGCAGCTGTACTCTGTCCTATAGAGTCGTCATGAGTTAGAATCAACTACCTGGCAATGGGTTTGTTTTGCTTTGGATTATCAATTTACCAGTTATACACTTGAGCAATAGTTAAGTAAGATTTTGTAAAAAGTAACTATTAAATACTACATCATAAATTATCATAATTCATTGACAAATAAATATATAGTAAATGTTGATGGACATAGATTTCTAAGTTGAGATGTTAGAGAATGATTCAAACATATGAAAGTATGGGGGCTGGATTAGTTTTCTAGGGCTGCCACAAAAATTGCCACAAACTGGGTGGCTTAAAACAACAGAAATTTATTCTCTCACAACTCTGAGCCTCTACAGGCTCTAGTGGAAGATCCTTCCTTGCATCTTACACCTTCTGGTGGCTGTGGGCATTCCTTGGCTTCCTTTGCATTCCTCCACCTTCACACCACGTTCTCCTCTGTGTTATCTGTGTCGTCTCCTCTCCTCTCTTATGAGGACACTTGTCACTAGCTTTAGGGCCCACTCAGGTATTCCAGATGATCTCTGAGGACCCTTAACTTAATCATGTCTACAAAGATCATTTTTTCCAAGTAAGATAACATTCAGAAATTCCTGGGATTGGGACATGCATATATCTTTTGGGGACCACTACAGGGGTCGATGCATTTGCTTTTATATCATTTTCTTATAAAGTTACTTAGTTTGACACCTGTTTTCCTAGGAAGTCATGTCAACAATATGATAGTACAGAAAAGAAGAAAATTCTTAAAAGGTAGCTTAGCAGATAACATTTAACAAAATTTTTTTTTTAGGAAATGGTGTTTTATGATTCATTCTTTTTCTTTAACTTGGCACGCATATCAGAAGGATATTTGCCACACATTTTTATTTTTAGATCAAGGCATGAGTAGTACATCGGTTGCATGGTTCCCTTTGACAATAAGTAAACATAATTTCTCTATCAAGGTCCTAAATGTTCTATATTTTTAAGTTATGTGTTATTTTTGTTCTCAAATACACTTAAATGTAAACATAACTGAATATATATTATCACATAAAATCTGCTTGAAGTTAGTTTTATAATAAATTTATGAATATTAATCAATTGTATTTCCCGAAACCAGAATCAACCAGCCAACAGAGTGGAATCAGGCTTCACTTTAGTCTTAAATTATGGTTAAGAATAAAGAAAAAATAAAAGCAGAACATTTCGACTCCTTCTTAGATGAGGAGCAGCTATTATAATTTTCTTGTTTAGTTACGTCATCCTACTGGTTACTAGGTCTTCTTGATTGAAATGCTAAGTTTTCTTAATAACTTTGTTGTTGTTGTTAGGTGTTATCAAGTCTGCTTTTACTCCTATTTACCCCACATGACACAGTAGAGTTGTCCAATAAGATTTTCTTGGCTGTAATCTTTATGGAAACCAATTGCCAGGTCTTTCTTCCATGGAGCTGCTGGGTGCCTTCAGACCACTAACTCTCTGGTTAGCAGCCAAGAGCTTTAACTGCTGCACCACCATGGCTCCTTCCTTAATAACTTGCTGGTTAGAAAATACTGCTATTTCATTTGGTTTAAATGAATTAATTAAAAAGAGGCCGAAAGAATATTAGAAATCAGTAAGCAGCAACAGTCAAAACTTAATTTGGATACAAAGCCTAAGTTTAAGTTAATAGGTTGGATGACAAGAATGTATAAGGTAGTATAACGTGTGGTTTTTCCTTAACACAGAGTCCCTCACAACAAAGTATGTTTATCTACTTTGCAAAACAAACGAACAAATCTTTTTTCTAGATAATGATTTTTCTGAAGTGTAAGTCTTCTTTTCGCAATTCAAGTATTTCTCACATAGAGAATTGGATCTTTATCTGAAATGTGGGTTAGTGGCAATGCAAGTGATAAAAAGTTGAATGCATATGGTCAGGATTCAAGTGGATGAAAGTGGAGGAAGCAACAAAGAAGGTATAAAAGTCAAGGACAGAAGAGTGTTCTGGAGAACACAGAAGACAAAGAGTATTAGAAGTAGAAGGCAGTAAGGGATATGTATGGTGAATAAGGTCTCGGATTAATGGTTAGCTAACAAAGAGGTCAGAGTCCTTGGGTGGTGCAAATGGTTAACATGCTCAGCTGCTAATGGAAAGACTGGAGATTCCAGTTCACCCAGAGGCACCTCGAAAGAAAGACGTGGCAATCTACTTCCTAAAAAATCAGCCATTGAAAACTCTAAGGAGCACAGTTTTTCTCTGACACAAGTGGGATCACCATGACTCAGAGCCCACTTGAGGGCAACTGGTAAAACAAAGAATTCACTAACAAATGAAAAATAAATGAGATGGATAGAAGAATTTACAAGGTATGGAGGGAAATAAAAGTTTGCTTATATACTGATTGCTCTCTTGGCTAAAATTTAACAGCTAAATTAAAATATATGTTATGATATTTGAGCAAATATGATGAGCATCTTATCATTGTAGAGTATAAAAGACAACTAGCATGATGGAATTGCTCTGTGAAATAGAAAATGACCCCACTTCTTATGTGTATACTAATAGTCTTTCTCAATTGCATCATGCTTTTCCTTTCATAAATGCTATAGCTATTGCTGCCAGAGAGACTATCAAAGAAGGACTAAATTGCTACTTTTACTTTTTTTTTATTTTTAGGTTATTATGCAAATATTTTACCATGGTAAAAGAAGTACAAGACATGAATATTATATGGTTATATTTACATAAATTCAGATAAGATGTTAGATTCATTAAAATATTTTCATATGTTGTGAGTCCTAATCAAAGTTACTATATATGCACTGTTGTTGTTGTGTGCCATTGAGTCAATTCATAGTGATCCTATAGGATAGAGTAGAACTGTCCCATAGAGTTTCCTAGGCTGTAATCATTACAGGAGTAGATTACTAGGTCTTTTCTACCCCAGAGCCACTGGTGAATTTCAACCTCTGACCTTTCAGTTAGCCACTGAGAGCTTAACCATTGAGCCACCAAGCCTCCTACATGCTACTAGCCTTGGGAATAGAAGACTAAGTAGTTATAATATAGAACCCTTGGCAGGTTCTTCCTTCATTTTAGACATTATTAGAGTTGTTTTTAGTCATCTATCTTGCAACTAAAGAAAGTGTTAAATTTTCAAGATGTAACAGAGAGCTTTTCAAATTTTGACATGTCTGTAAGATAGTATTTCCTAATCCAAAAGTTAGAGGACCAGAATGTTTGAAATGTATATCCAGGCTACCTTGTGATGCCTGTGCATCTCTGTCATTCTTGGTCAGAGGCAAATAATAATAGGACATAAGAAATTGCTGTAATCCTTGCCAAGGCTGTGGTGTGGCACATTCAGAGGTCTGCATGAACAGCTGGATACTTTCTCAGTTCATCATTCATGCGTGGTTTTACCAGCCCTGTCAACAGTTATTCCTCTAAGGAGCAATCATCCACATCTTGCAATCCTCTAGGACTACAAAGTCATCCTGCAACTAGCAGTTAGACTGATGCCACTTACTTAAGGTTCAAAATGGCACTTGTGTTGTGATAGAACCTTCAGGTGTCAGACGGAAATAGGGTCCAATAGTAACTGGAAAGCTCCAAGTGTTTGGAATAGTAGTATTCTCCAGTTTAAGCACTTATGTCGTTCCCTTGTAGTTTTTGAATATTAATGATTATCATGGGGCATAAAAGATATACATCTTAATGAACAAAACTGAAGAGTATTCTAGTGTTCTTGAACTGACAAGCTAGAGACTGATATGGTCTCTTCCCAGATGACCTTTTTTTTCTCTTTTTAATGGGAATATAATAGCCTCTGGAGATACTGATCAGGACAGATAGATGTTTCCTCAGGTCTACTTAGACACTAGAGATTTATGATATGACTCTATTAGAATATATTTCATCTGTTCCTTAAATCTGGAACAAAGAAGCGCACTTGAGTTTAAGAAGAAAGTTTAAAAAAAGACACATCAATGTGAAATAGGTGATTTGGATGTTTGACACTCAGGGAATGTTTGTTTGGAAATGAGTATTCTTCTCGCTTCCATCTAGATAGCCAGACAGGTAACTTTGATCAAGTGATATGGGATATTAATTTAGGGACTATAATTTGAGGCTGAACTTTAATGGCAAGTTTCCTCTTCTCTCTTTTTCTCTACCTCACTTTCTCTTCCATTCTCTCTCCGATTAGGAGTGCGTTTTCATTCATCTTAACTAAAAAACTTGATTTTAATTCACATAAAACAAATGAATTATCACATATTATTGATAGGACAACAAAGAAAAACATAAGAAAATATTTTTATAGGCACAATTTTCTGATTATACTTCAGTAATAGGGCTTTGTCATTTTTACAAAAAATAATAAAGCTGTAATTGATATCAATATTTGTTATTGTTGTTTTTCATTTTGTCAATTCTAGAACAATCATGTATTATTTGTGTCTTAGTCACCTAGTGCTGCTCCAAGAGAAATACCACAAGTGGATGGCTTTAACAAAGAGAAGTTTATTTCTTCACAGTAAAGTAGGCTAAAAGTCCAAAGTCAGGTCGTCAGCTCCAGGGGAAGGCTCTCTCTCTGTAGGCCTTCTCATCAATGTTCCCTCAGACTAGGAGCTTCTGCGCAGGGACTCCTGTCCAAAGGATGTGCTCTGCTCCCAGCACTGCTTTCTTGATGGTATGAGGTCCCCAACTCTCTGCTTGCTTCCCTTTCCTTTTATCTCTTGAGAGATAAAAAGTGGTGCAGGCCACACCCCAGGGAAACTCCCTTTACATTGGATCAGGGATGTGACCTGGGTAAAGGTGGTGTTACAATCCCACCTAATCCTCTTTAACATACAATTACAATCACAAAATGGAGGCCAACCACACAATTCTGAGAATCATGGCCCAGCCAAACTGATACACACATTTTTGGGGGGACATAATTCAGACCATGACATTTGATATATAATAATACATGTGACAAGTTCCTAAGTTATGAAGCATAATAATAGAACAGATATCAATGAAACCACAACGAATACTGCTACCTTCCCCTATCCTATTACTATGGCTCTCATAGTCTCTTTGCCGTCTATTCATTTCTAACTCATAGCGACCTTATAGGACAGAGTAGAACTGCCCCATAGGGTTTCCAAGGAGTGGCTGGTGGATTCGAACTACCAACATTTTGGTTAGCAGCCAAGCTCTTGACCACTGTGCCACCAGGGCTCCAGCTCTCATGGTAGTAGGAATTAATCTACTAAGTTAAAAGAAAAAGCAAAACAATAGAGTGACTGTATATATATCTATTCTTTCACAGTACACTATTAATTTTTATTATTTTGAACTTTTAAAAATGTTTTCATACTTTATGTAGTTTTTGATATTCTAATTTATCATTCAACATTAGATTTCTAGATTTTATCCATGTTATTGCTATGCAGTTTTGCTCACTTGCTGTCATTATGATATAATATTATGTTGTATGAATATCTTTTGATTTATCTAGATTCCCTGTATTTTGGGGGCAGTTTTCAATTATTTTGGGGAGAACACAATTCCATTCATGACTTTATACCCTTTGCCCCCCCCAAATTTCATGTCCTTGTCACATGTAAAACAAACTCACCTCATCATATCATACCAAAAGTCTTAAATCAACTTCAAGTCGAAAATTTCATCTTCTGAAGCATCTAATCAATTATGGGTGAAACTTTAGGCATAGTCCACCCTAGGGCAAAGTTCTTCTTCATCTGTGAACCTGTGAAATCTAGATTACAAGTTATCTGTTTCCAAAGTACAATGGTGGAACAGGCACAAGGTAGACATTTCCATTACAAATGGGAGAAATTGGAGAGAAAGAAGGGATAATGGGCTCCAAACAAGTCCAATACCCAGCAGAACAAATTGCTTAACTCTCAAGACTTGAAAATCATTCTCTGTTCTTGGGACCATCTGGGCAATAGACCTGCCCTCCAGAGTAGGTGATGGCCACACTCTCTGGATTCTGGGTGGAGGCCCCTTGGCCCTGGGCTTCAGCCTCACTTTCCAGGTCCACTGGGATGACTACCCTGCTCCCTCAGCTTTGGGTGGCTCCATCCCCCTGGCACACCTTAAAGACAGCCCCACACTCCAGAACAGAGTTGATGAAGATCCGATTCTTTAAAACCTAGGAGGCTGTGGCTCCACCTTTTGAGATCCAGGAGACTGTAGCCCCACCTTTTGAAATTGAGAAGATGCTCCTTCCCATGCTACTTCCGATAGTTCTGCTGATCTCCAAGGTGCTCCAGGGATGGTCCTTTTCTTTTCCTGGAGGACAACTGTTATAGCTCCTTTGGCCTGTTTCTTGTTTGTAGAATTCCAAGAGGCAGAGAACGTTCTCTCCTCTTCTTTCTTTGTCCCCTTTAGTATAAGCTGATGGGTTTTCTGCTGTGGTAGTTGGTTAGATCCATCAGTCACAGGCTTAATCTCTTTAAAAGCTTGTATAGCCATGTTCTTAGTGAAAATTCTAGGACATGTGTCCTTTTTTGTATGACAAAATTTTCCAGATCTTTAAGTTTTGTTTTCATTTTGCACTGCTCATTTTTAAGTCCATCTTTTCCATCTTGCATTTTACTGTAAACAGCAAGGAGAAACCACGTGGCCCCTTTAAGATCTTACTTAGAAATCTCTTCAGTCAGATATCCAAGTTCATCACTTACAAGTTCTAACTTACACCAAACATCTGAATATCATTCACACAAATTCTTTGAAAATACGTAAAAAGCATCACCCGTCTTCAACTGTCCAACTGCATGTCCATCATTTTCTTTTAAAGCCTCACTAGAAGCACATTTAACATCCACATTTCTAGCAACACTCTGGTGCTGGTGCCATATGTATTCTCTAAAATGATAGAGACATTATAGCTTATCTTAGTTATATAGTGCTTCTATAACAGAAATACCACAAACGGATGGCTTCAACAAAAAAAGTTTATTCTTTCACAGTCCAGTAGGCTAGAAGTCTGAATTCAGGGTGCCGGCTCCAGGGGAAGGCTTTCTCTCTCTGTCGGCTCTGGAGGAAGGTCCTTGTCATCAGTCTTCCCTTGGTCTGGGAGTATCTCAGCGCAGAAA
>NW_004443948.1:4834000-4881243 GCF_000243295.1 Trichechus manatus latirostris | reverse complement strand
TCAGGATTGTTTATTCTCTGTTTGGCTTAGTTTTTCGGATCTTTGTTGTGGAGGGACGGCGTGGTGCTTCTGCCTAGACCGCCATCTTGCCGGAGTCCTCCCGGCACTGCTTTCTTGATGGTATGAGGCCCCCATGTCTATCTGCCCACTTTTCTATATCTCAAAAGAGATTGTCTTAAGACACTATATACTCTTGTAGATCTCATCAATATAACTGTCACTAATCCATCTCATTTCATCATAGTGATAGGATTTACAACACATAGGGAAATCACATCAGATGTCAAAATGGTACACAATCATACAATACTGGGAATCATGACCTAGACAAGTTGAGAGATATTTTTTGGGGACACAATTCAATCCATGACATAGCTGTCCTCACTTCCTTCTGAGCCTCAACAGAATTGCCTTTGATGTCCATAAATCTACCAATAGTATCTTCAAGGCAATGTAGGCTTTTACTATTAGTCCCCTCAAAATTCTTCTAGCCCCTACCCATTATCCAATTCCAAAACTGCTCCCACATTTTAGATATCTTTAGAGCAGCACCCTACTCCAAGTCCCAAATTCTGTCTTAGCTATCTAGTGCTACTATAACAGTAATACCACAAGTGGGTGACTTCTATTTATTCTCTCACAGTTTAAGAGGCTAGAAGTCCAAATTCAGGGCACCAGCTATAGGGGAAGGCTTTTTCTCTCTGTAGGCTCTAGGGGAAGGTCCTTGTCTCCTTTCAACATCTGTGGGCCCAGCATTCCTTAGAGATCTCCATTTGTTGGGCAACAATATTCTTTTGGGTCTAGGAGGTTCTCAGCACAGGCAGCCTGGGTCCAAATGACGTGCTCCGCCCCTGGCTCTGCTTTCTGGGTGTTAGTCAGATCCCTTCCTTCCCTGCTTCCTTTTTGCTCTTTTAAGATTAAAAATGTGACTCATGTAAGGGTGTGACTTGAGTAAGGGTGTGATTTGAGTAAGGCTGTGACTTGAGTCACACACTTTAAAAAGGCTGTGACTCAGAATATACTCCATACTAATCCTGCCTCATTAGCATATAGGGGTTTAGGATTTACAACACATAATTACACAATACTACAAAATGGAGGACAATTACACAGTACTGGGAATCATGGCTTAGCCAAGTTGACACATATTTTTGGAGGATGCAATAGAGTTTATAAATTTATTTTTCTCATTATATTCTTGTCTGGGTTGATCAAAGATTACACTGACCTCATAGAGTGAATTATAATTTTTTTTTTAAATCTTTATAAGAGTTTCTATGAGATTTAAATGATCTCTTCCTTAAAATTTAGTAGAAATTGCTCATATAACATTTTGGTCCTGGAATTTACATTTTGGAACATTTTAAAGCACTAATTTAATTTCTTTTTGAGCTTCATGTCTTCAAAATCAGTTTTGGTGGCATAGGTTTTCTAAAAATTTTTTTGTTTCTTCCAGGTATTTTAAATTTTTTAGCAAAAAATGTCAACTTTTAAACTTAAATTCTCTTTATCTCTGCATTACCTAATTATCTTGATTATTTCATTAAACCTCTTATTTATACACTCCAATTTATATGTATATAGAAGTAATCTTCAAAACAGAAACCTCTTTTTTTTTCCCCCTTGGTTAAAACAATAAATATACCAGTTAAGCAGTGAACTACTAACTGAAAGGTTGACATCTCAAACCCCCTCAGAGACACCTAGGTAGAAAGGCCTGGTGACCTACTTCTACTTCCAAAAGATCACAAGCTTGAAAACCCTATGCAGGTCATTTCTACTCTGTATATTGGGGGTTGCCATGAGTCAGAATCAACTTGATGGCAACTGGTTTGATTTTGATTTTTAATGATGGAAAAAGATCACTGCTGTTGAAGAAAATGAACCTATTTGTTTGAGTCTCCTCTTTCAAAGTACTGTGACTGACTGAAGCTTAATTAACATTGGTTGTATTTTTTCTGCTTAGAAAAACAAAACAAAACAAAAACAAACTCCACAACCATTTCTTTGGATTTGTAACATAAGACTGTTTTAAGCATGTTTCACTAATTAGCCTGTAAATAAATTACAATCTAATTTCCCTGAATGCACTTCCCTTTTGGAATTCAACCTATCTGATTCATATTAAAGTCTCCCAATTTAACCACAGAACTTGAACTTGATAACAGAAACTGCACCACTCCAATTTTAGAGAGAGTCCAAAACCTTTAAAGTCACTCAGTCCCTTTAACCCTTAAAAAGTAAATCTGATTGAAGTCACCATGTGGCCATCCACTGAGTGAATAATATTCTCTCTATGGACATGATAGTTCTCTCTAAGTTTAATGTCAGTTATGATTTTTCCTCAGTTGAATTCCCCAGAATGTTGGCTTTAATCACATTTACTTTTAAAATGTTAAATATATAAAATCAGCCTCAATATATGCAAATAAGTAATAATAACGGGAGTGTCAGGGATCCACACAGAGGAGAAAACAAAACAAAACTCTTGGTAAATAATGTATGTTCGTTAGATGCCAACAAACTTCTTGGCTCAAAACCAGTAATCAAGGGGGTGATTTTGCTTTCATGAGCATAATAAAACGTTTTGAACATAGAGGTCGTGGAGAAGGGTATGGAATTCAATCAGCGGCTCTTCAGTCATAGCGCAAACCGGAACATAAGGGTGTTTGTCCAGTAATGAGGAGGTTCTGTGGTGTAGAATTCAGTTTCCTCAGCAGAAGTCTTATCTGTGTTTTTTTGTAGCTTCAGTACAATTTTATTCAAAGTTTTAGGAAAAACTAAGCTAAAATTGTCTTTGTTTCTTGACTTCTATACTGCTAGTCATACTATTAAAATTGCACACTAAATGTTTAAAACTGATTGAAGCAATTCATCTTGAAGCTTAAAATGAGAACTCTTTAGAGAACTATTAGACTTTTCCTAATAGGGTACATACATGGATAGTTTAGCAATGGACCATCGAGTCTCAACAGGGGATGATTTTGCCCCCAGAGGACATTTGGCAATGTCAGGAGACACTTCTTGTTGTTACAGATTGGGGTAGAGAAGTTGATACTGGCATCTAGTGTGCAGAGGCCAAGGATTCTGCTAAACATGCACAAGACAACCTCCACCCCCTGACACACACACTAAGGAATTATCTGGTTGAAAACGTTAGTAGCATGGAGGTTGAGAAAGCTTGCAATAGATTATTTCACAAGCAGAAAAAATTTTATGTTATAATGGAAAACATTTGATGGTTTGAAACTGTGTATTGCTGAATTATAACCATCTGGAACAATAAATGCTTTTTATTTTACGTCCATATTTTTAGTATGGCATGTATGTGTGGTGAGAGCTATTCGCTTATATAGATCTGAATTTGAAGGCTCCCATACATCAAGAAGCATTGTCTTTATAAGTAAGTCAGTGATGAGCAACTCTTCTCTTCCCTGAGCAGGTGAAGAATCCACCTACACTTCTAGGGAATTGATGTATCTAGCTTAATTGAATTTGTAATTCTTTTATTATTCCTTTAAAATGCAACATAAATTCATCCAAGAGTGCTGACACTGAGAAACAAGAATAGCATTCTAGTTACATGCTCTCCATATTTTAGGGAAACAAACACAGAATGTTCACTCTACAAGGGACTTTAGATATCATCTATTCTAATCCGTGCATTTTAGGTGAAGAATATAATGCTCAAAAAGGAGAAGCGACTCTGTCAGATTGCACAACTAGTTAGTGGTGAAACCAGGTCCACAGTTACTTTATATATTACTATCAAAATGAAGTCACGATTTGATGACTCTGTAAAATTGAATCTATGTATATTGAGATGTTATGTTGAGATGATTTATAATGGAATTTTGCTCATCTGCGACACTTTGGAATTGTCCTTCATGACTGACATGACGTCTTTTCACATCTAGCTGAGATAGAACTTAACGCATAATGATTTTTTCCTTCTCTGGATTGTACTTTATTTGTGCTACTATTACATTCCTACTGGAAACATCATTTTCAAGTCATGATGTGCCATATATAATATTCTGCTTTAAATCATGTTATGCCTTTAAAGTTGTACAAGTGTTTGTCCCTATGTCAGCAAGACTGGGAGGTAAGTCTCTAAAAATTCATTCCTATCCACAAATCCATTAATCTTTTTACATTTTTATGGGAAAATATGTGCTTTCTGTCCTTGAACAATAGTCTGCATATAAACTTATGGCTTTTTTAAACATTGTTGAGCTGATTATCATGGGTTCTATGCCTTCATATATTAATAGCATCATATGACCAGATTATGTTTCTGTTTTTATTTATACTTCAAGTTCAAGATTAATGATGTTGTCTTTGAATGGAGATTATATAATTAATGGGAACTAAATATTTTTCTCTAAAGGAGATTATATGCCATATCAACTTGAAGTGAAATGCATTACAGAAATTTGATCTAGTTATAAAAAAAGTATTCTAATTTTGTTAAAAGTATTATCTTGACTTACCATTAGTTAATATAATCTTAAATAATATTATGTTATTAATGCTTCCGTTGAGAAATTTTAGTAAAGTGAAGCCTCAAAATAGAAAGCTTCAGGAAAATATATACTTACAGAGCCTCCATTTAGGTATATTATAATAAGGTTAATTTCATGATCCAGTAACTAAAACTCATTAGGAAAGGTCCAATATGTTATTGTTATAGAGGAGTAATATGAAGGCCCTAATGTTTAAACAGCTGTTTCATCAAGAAATAAATCGTCATATTCTCAGAAGAATTCATTGTTATTTTACAATTGTCTCCTGCTTAAAGATAATTTTGGAAGATACTACTCATTTTTTAAAGTAATATGAAAACATCTGCTATGATGCCCTCTTTCAGGTAAGTTGTAAGGTACTACAAAGTTGGGCCCATGTTTAACTTGTAATTATATTCAATAGAGAGGTTATCAGAATGTCTTAAACATACGTGGGGATTCAGGGTGTCAATATACAGCAGTTCTTTCTTTCCCTTCTGAATTAAAAACTAACTGAGAAATAAGAGATAGGAGACAGTTGGGTAGATATAAAAATTATTATTAAAAAAATATAAAGGTCACTTGAGATACACATCCAGAAGAGTTGACTATTACTCTTTCTTCCTTCCAAATCACATCCTTTCCTTGTACTTATAAATGCCTTGGGACCACTTATACCAGGAAAAGGTTGTGCTGTAAAGAGGTTAGCATTTGCAAGACTGCTGCCTCACACTGGTTGAAGTGGGGTAAAAAATAGAGCAAATGTCCAGTAATTGAAGATTTACAATACTTTAATTCTACAAAAAGACAAAAACAAAAACAAACAAAGCAAATCCATTGCCGTGGAGTCAATTCCAACTCATAGCAACCATATAGAACAGAGTAGAACTGCACCATAATGTTTCCAAGGCTGTAAATCTTTACAGAAGCAGACCACAACATCTTTCTCCCATGCAGTGGCTGGTGGGTTCGAACACTGACCTTTTGGTTAGCAGCCAGTTGCTTTAACCACTGTACCACTAGTGCTCCTTTAATTCTACAAAGTCAGGAAATATTAACCAGCTAGTGAATGACAGTCTCTTGTGATCCACCAGTCAGATAACCAGTTAAGAAAGAAATAAGAAAAGGGCCACATAAACCAGCGACTCCCTCAGCTTGAGACCAGGAGAACTAGATGGTGCCCAGCTACCATCAATGACCACCCTGACAGGGAACACAACAGAGAGCCCCTGACGGAGCAGGAGAAAAGTGGGGTGCAGAACTCAAATTCCAGTCAAAAGACTAGACTTAATGGTCTGACTGAGACTGGAGGGACCCCGGAAGACACGGCCCCCAGACTCTCTGTTAGCCCAAAACTAAAACCATTCTCGAAGCCGGTAACTCTTCAGACAAAGATTAGACTAGACTATAAGATATAAAATGATACTCATGAAGAGTGTGCTTCTTAGCTCAAGTAGATACATGAGTCTAAATGTGCAGCTCCTGTCCAGCGGCAAGATGAGAAGGCAGAAAGGGACAGGAGCTGGTTGAATGGACACGGGAAATCCAGGGTGGAAAGGAGGAGTGTGCTGTCACAGTATCGGGAGTGCAACTAGGGTCACATAGCAGTGTGTGTACACATAGCAGTCTGTGTATAAAGTTTTGTATGAGAAACTAACTTGAACTGTAAACTTTCATTTACAGCAAAATAAAAAAAAATGAAAGAAAGAAGACATGGGGAGTGTAACAAAGAGGAGTATTCTAACAGAAGTCTCTTTATATGGAAATGTTATATCAGATAAATGGTGTGTTCCTTACCAACATAAAGTACTGTAATAAATTTTTATTTCACTTAATTGATTGACTATTTCCTGATAAGGTACTTTTATCCTCTTGATAGTAACTCATTAATTTTTTATCCTCTCACAATGAGGAAAAATGTCAGTGTGCCCTCAGGGATTCAGTAACTCTGCTGTTAAAAATGGTTATCTATTTATGAGGGATATGGAATTATATGGACAAGAGAAATTACCAAAAAATTGAGTTGAATATGAGGTGAAAAACATTACATAAAAGCACTAATTTTTTTCTCTCTAACATTTATAAAAAAGAATCAAGAGTAGTCTGGATTAAAGATTAACTTTGGTTTAGGTTTTAAAACTTTTTTTTTTTATTGCTAACTGTTGTGCTATTTAATTATGCTAAAGAAAATTCCCATTATGAGGTGCTATTAGATTTTTGCAGCTTTCTGCTTAATTATCTAATGATTCTTACAGAGGTGAATTCAGACAGAATGTTGTTGTTCTTAGCTGCTGTTGAGTTGGCATCTGACTCACGACTACCTCTTGTCTTACAGAGTAGAACTGCTCCATAGGATTTTCTTGGTTGTAATCTTTACAGAAGCAGTTCTCTAGGACTTTCTTCCATGGAGTCACTGAGTGGGTTTGAACCTCCAATATTTAGATTAATAACTGAGAGTAAACTAGCTGTGCCACTGTTATGGATTGAATTGTGTCCCCCCAAAATGTGGGAGACTTTGTTTTGGCTAGGCCACGATTCCCAGTATAGTGTGAATGTCCACCATTTTGTCATCTGATGTGATTTCCCTAAGTGTTGTAAATTCTGCCTCTATGATGTTAATGAGACAGGATTAGAGGCAGTTATGATTATGAGGCGAGGCTCAATCTATAAGATTAGATTGCATTTGCATCAATCTCTTTTGAGATATAAAAGAGAAGCAAGCAGAGAGACAGGGGAACCTCATCCCACCTAAAACGCAGCGCCGGGAGCAGAGTGTGTTTTTTGGACCTGGGGTCCCTGCTCTGAGAAGCTCCTCAATTAGGAGAAGATTGATAACAAGGACCTTCCACCAGAGCCGACAGAGAGAGAAAGCCGTCCCCTGGAGCCGGCACCCTGAATTCAGACCTCCAGCCTCCTAGACTGTGAGAGATTAAATTTATTTCTGTTATAGCCATCCACTTGTGGGTTTCTGCTATAGCAGCACTAGATAACTAACACAGCCACCCAGGCTCTTTCAGACAGAATGTGGAAGTGTACAAATCACATCCTCTATATACATGTTTTCTAAATTCCTGAGGTATATAGTAATATATGGAGTCCTGGTGGCACAGTGGTTAAAAGCTCAGCTGCTAACCAAAAAGTCAGCAGTTCAAATCCACCAGCTGCTCCTTGGAAACCCTATGGGGCAGTTCTACTCTGTCCTACAGTGTCGCTATGAGTCAGAACCGACTCAACTGCAACAGGTTAACAGGTATAGTAATATATACAGAGATAAAAAGAAGATAAAATAGAGAGAGTACATTTAAATATTTGTGGTTTATTGTGAATAATTTTAGTATAAGCTTGTTAGATTTTTCATAGTAATATATTTCAATTGCTATGATGGTACATAATTATAATGTTGATAAACCATCTAAAAGAGAAGCATGTAGTAGAAAGAAGTAATATAGTAAAGGTGGAATTTATGGTTTATATTAATGTTTCCTCATTCATACATATATGATGAAATAGTGTCTATATTTATTTATCCAGTTAATGGAAAAGGTCAGGCAAAATACAAAGAAACAAGATCTAGGCTAACAAAATGTATTATTTCAAGTGTTTTTCATAGCTTTTTTTTTTATTTATTTACAGTACTTTGAAGACAAGAAAAAGATTGAAGGTACCATATGTTTCTGTGTATCATTGCAACAGCATATGTTATGGAGGTTTCAGGTATTGAACAATACTTTCTTCGATAGGTCAAAGGGAAAATATAAAAACAGTCTAACTTTCAGCTATCCATAACTGGAAATTAATATCCTGGCATTCTGGAGTAATCTGTAGTTAATCCACAAGAGGTAGAAAACACACAGAAGGGGCACCTATGTATTGCTGTCTATTCTGAGAGCAATTTCAGAGCCTTCCTTTGGGACCCAGTCATATTGCTGCTTTTACAAGTGGAGCTTGTTGCAAGATTTTGTGACCATAGTTTGGGTAGAAAGAAATTTGGGGTCTGAATCATAAGAGATGATAGTAAAGTACACACATTAATTTTTCTTCAGTTTCGGATAGATAGACAGGTAGATAAATAGAATAAATCAATATTCTTTATCTCTCTTTGCGTATACATACTTGATAGATTAACTGCTGCAAAAGCTCAGTATGATCTCCCAGGAGAAAGAGTTAGGTGCAGAAGAAGCATCCATCCCTATCATCGCTCTCTCTCTTATGGCTGGGCAAAGATCTCTCTGTCATCCTTCTGTTCTGGACAGTGGAGGCTCTGACCAGGTTATGAATGTGGGTTAGCAAGGCCATGACTTATTAGATGAACCTCTTCTGAAATCTCAAACAATCTGAATGTCCACATTGAATCTGCCTGAGTTTGTCCTCTCTGATTTCCCCCAACTTTACTAAGAAGCTTTCTGTCAATTTTGCACCACTGACAATGAGCTCTCTCTCTCAGACTTTGTGTTAAATGCAAGTTCTCCAAGAAACGTTTGAAATTTCAAAGGAAAAATACAGGAAAAATTCAAGACTAAAGGGAATATGCTTTTGTTCTACAGCAATACATTTACTCTACAGCAATACATTACTCAGCAATGCACTTATCTATACTTAGGCTTTTTACTTCTATTCTATATTAACCTTATCTGATTTATGCTAATTTTTGTCCAAGATGACAATAAAAGCAGAAAGTTATAGAGTCACAAGAAGTATTTGCTTTACTATTACTCCACCTACAGGAATTGCCCTTTACTGGCCACAAATTCCTAGCCCTAACACTGGATGAAAAAAAACGAGGAGAGAAAGTGAAGTGGAATTATGCATGCGCACTGACAAAACTGTTTTCTTAATGGTTCATTTAATAGGATGAGTAAGTTTGAATGAGATGAATAATTAGAGTATAGGTTGAGACTGTTCAGTAGCACGATACACTGTGTTACTCTTTATTTTATATTCTCAGCTTCTGAGACCTAATCACATCATATAAATACAGTGCTATTTTGACACTAAAATATTGTATTCTCTATTAATACAATATGTGTCATTTGCTTATCAAACAAGCATGCATGCTTTTGTTATCATAAAATATAATGAAAATAAAATGTAGTTTCTCTGATGTTTCAAAAATGTATTCATACAAAATAATTCTAGAGGAATACTGAAGTATTTTGTCCAGTGTAATCCTACATATCAAGGTAATTAAAATAACTTTAAAATAACCCAAATACAATATAGAAGACTACTGAATTATGTCAAAATATACATTTCAATTTAATAGGTTTTCAAGGTCATTTAGATCATAGTATGGGAAACCCTCCACCTATAAACATATTTGTAGTTATATTTAGAAAGATTTTTACCAAATTTTGAATCCTGGAGTACCTGAAGAATACAATATAATTTTCATTTTACTTAATTAAAATTTAGTCAGAGTGAGGATCAAATATGACATATGTATGGAGTACATAACTGGGTACTTAATTTGTCCATGACCACATATATTTAAAAATTGTATCTTTACATATCAAGGTGAGATAAAATATTCTGGAAAATTATCAGTTATCAGGCTTCCTATGGTTTACATTGTAGTTTGAAAAAAATCTATGTTAGCTATATTTATTTTTAAAGTGAATTTGAAAGTGACTTACCTTTATAACATGAAAACAAATCGATGCAAACTAATGCTCAATAGTGTGTGTGTGTTTATACATGTACACACATATGTAGGGCTGTTGGCAATCCCCATGTTTTCCTTATGAACATTTTCAAATATATAACAAAGTTGAAAGAATTTTACAATGAATAACCATATACCCATCTGTCATGGATTGAATTATGTGCCCCCAAAAATGCATCTATCAATTTGACTGGGCTATGATTCCCATTATTGTGTGGTTGTCCTCCATTTTGTGATTGTAATTTTATGTTAAAGAGGATTAGGGTTGGATTGTAACACCCTTACTAAGGTCACATCCCTGATCCAATGTAAAGGGAGTTTCCCTGAGGCGTGGTCTGTGCCACATTTTATCTTACAAGAGATAAAAGGAAAGGAAAACAAGCAGAGAGTTGGGGACCTCTTACCACCAAGAAAGCAGCACCAGGAGCAGAGCACATCCTTTGGATCCGGGGTCCCTGTGCCTGAGAAGCTCCTCGACCAGGCGAAGATTGACAACAAGAACTTTCCTCCAGAGCCGACAGAAAAAGAAAGACTTCCCCTGGAGCTGATGCCCTGAATTTGGATTTTAGCCTGCTTTACTGTGATGAAATAAATTTCTTTTTGTTAAAACCATCCACATGTGATATTTCTGTTACAACAGTGCTAGATGACTAAGACACCATCACTTAAATTCTACCGTTAACATGTTATTATACTTTATTCATATAACTATCTAACTTAAGGAGGACTGGTGGCACAGTGGTTAAGAGTTATGGCAGTTTGAATCTACCAGCCACTCCTCAGAAGCCCTATGGGGCAGTTCTACTTTGTCCTATAGTGTCGCTCTGAGTTGGAATCAACTCTACAGCAACGGGTTTGTTTGGGTATTTTTTTTATCTACCTTAAACTTTTTATATTTGTTTTCAATGAAAAATTTTAGATTTTTTTCACCCAGCTATCAAGTAATAATGTGTCATTATCTTGAGAGATGCTTATTTCTATTTAATAGAAGGATAACTTAAACTTCAGTTAAGAGGTTCAGAACTGGGCTTCGAACCGGTTCATTCCAATTAGAATCCCGGCTGGGTATCCACACCTCTAACAAGTTCAAGGCGATGTTAATGATTCCACCCCAGAAATACTGAATCAGAATCTACAGTTTAACAAGATCCCCAGGTGATTCTTATGCATAGTAAATTTTGAGAACTACTGCTCTACTGGTGGTTCTCGGGACTGGTCCTTATCCAGCAGTATTAGCATTGCCTAGGAACTGGTCAGAAATGCAAATTCTCAGCAGGGGTTCAAATCAGAATGAGCCGGTTCAAAGCCCTAGTTCAGAAAAATGGTTTCTTCTCTTCTCTTCTTTTTTTAATTGTGCTTTAGGTGAAAGTTTACAAGCAAATTAGTTTCTCATTCAAAAATTTAGACACAATTGTTTCATGACATTGGTTGCCATCCCCACAATGTGTCAGCACTCTCCCCTTTTCCACCCTGGGTTCCCAGTTTCCATTTGTCCAGTTTTCTTGACCCTTCCTGCTTTCTCGTTTTTGCTTTTGGGCAGGTGTTGACCATTTGGTCTCCTATACTTGAATGATCTCAGAAGCACATTCCTCACGTGCATTATTGTTTGTTTTATAAGCCTGTCTAATCTTTGGCTGAAAGGTGAACTTCAAGAGTGGCTTCAGTTCTGAGTTAGCAGGATGTCTAGGGGCCATAGTCTTGGGGTTTCCTCCAGTCTCTGTCAGACCATTAAGTCTGGTGTCTTTTGTGAATTTGAATTTTGTCCTACATTTTTCTCCCACTCTGTCTGTCATTATTCTTTCTTGAATGCACAAAAATAAATAAGAAGAACTAGACAGACAATTTTATAACAAGATCTAATATGATTTGTGACATCTTTTAGCATATTTCACTAATGAGTGATACAGTATAAAGGCCAACTATTTGTTATAAACGATTATATAATAATTCTGAGAATTAAATTCTTCTGTTTTCATATGCAAGAAAGGAAACATGTTTATTTCAGATTGGTTGTAGACTAGCTTAAAAACCATAAATTTTTATGTGGTTATTCACAACTATCGTATGAAATATGGCAAAAATCAATGTTGGTGCTATGTTGTTTTTGTCTTGTGTTGTTTTGATAAAAAGCACTCTTGTCTGAGCACAAAATGAAATGAAGTCCTTTTCCTCTGCAGCATAATACAGCTAAGTACTAGATACAAGTGAATCAACACAGCTGGTTGCTAGCGTTATGATCAGGGATGCTCTAGTTTGGATAAAATAAGAACTGGCCTGAATCTTTGCCCAAAGCTTGAACTGAAATGATCTTGAAATAAATTCCACTACGATACAAAACTCCTCTACCCCACCCCCCTCATTTCACATGCTCTGTTTTCAGAAAAAAAGATTGGGGTGTTAAAAATCATATTAAGCCAATCATAGAAATTGATTGAAGTTTATTGAATATGCGATTTGCAAATTGAGGTAACATTTCCCCTAGAGTGTCAAAAGCGTTCCAAAGATGAGAAGAACTTCCAGAATTCTTATACCAAATCTTATCAGCATTGCCATGGGAAAAAAGTGTGGGAACATAACTGATAAACAAATTTGTGGTCAGAAGGATTTTCATACATCATTGTCTGGAGAAACAATTAAAATGATTACTGATTTATCCTAAACATATCTCCCCGTCTGACCTTTGGAGTCTGTTTCCAAAACTAACCGAATTCTTCAAAAGAGTAAAATGCCCAAAGTAAAACAGTCTTACTTGTTTATCTAGACAATTGTTTGACTCAAATGTGACTTTTAGGAAACAGTTTTTCAAGGCTTAAGATTCAAAAGGACACTTAAGGGCAATGACCTGTGTGGGTTACCTTAGCTTCCATAAAAGCCAGACATCTGAATTCCAGAAGCATTAAAACAATTTTGGCATTGGACATCTAATTATTTGATTAAGTTAAACAAAACGAAACAAAACCTGTTGCCATTGTGTCCATTCTGACTCATAGAGACCCTATAGAACAGAGTAGAACTGTCCCATAGGGTTTCCAAGGAATGGCTGGTGGATTCGAACTGCCGACTTTTTGGTTAGCAGCTGTAGCTCTTAACCATTACGCTACCAAAGTTTCCAATGAATGTTTTATCAATTCTAATGAACACTGTTACATTTGCCATTGTACCTTTTGTGTTCTTTCATTCTTCAGTGATCATTATAACACTGTTCAGATGGTTATATTCTGAATAAACTGAGGAAATACATAGCTGCCTATTTTGTAGTATGGGTTAAAGTATAGGTGAGTAGGAATTTGACTCAACGGCAGTGGTTTTGTTTTTCTGGATTACAAACATTAATGTAAAGGAATATATTCAAAGATGTATGTAGTCAGAAATTGAATTATTAAAGGTAGTACTAATATAAGAGATACAGATAAACTATATGGAGAAATCACAACTCCCCAAACATCCTTGCAGACTCTGTAAAATGCAGATGTAACTCTTAAGGCTCTAAGCTTGCCGCTTGCATTTGGAAGAGGCTGCATAGGCCTGGCTCAGTATTATTTCTTCCCCATTGCTAACCGTCACATTGTCTCATGATCTTGTCTTTCCCTCCGGTTCCAGTGTCTACAAAAGGTTTAAGATTAACCGATGTTCCTCCTTGGAGGGTGTAAAACAAGTGAGAATGATCTAAGAATGACAAACCGAACAAGGCACTCATCTTGTGACAAGAAAACCAAGATGTCACCAGATAAGCCCCAAGAATACCACTAGAAGATTAACTCTTCTGAGACATGACCACCTCAAAGGGGAATTAACACAAACTTCTAAGACCCATTATCTTGTCCCTATAGAAGCCTTCAGCCGATCCCCAGCCAGGGAGTTGGGTTTTTTGGAGGAATCTATTCCCCTCTGGCTCCTAGATATCGATATATAATAAACGTCTTGCTGCTCACCTCACCCCTGTCTCAGAATTGGCTATTGCAGCAGGCGGCTCCAATCCGCTTTATTGTGGTAACAAATTTGGTGGCATACAGGGAGCTACAGCTGCTTGAGATGCAGCAGCCCTGGGGCTGGGCCTGGGGCTGATTGACAGCTCTCCCGACAAGCAGCCACAAGAGTTTCGTTTGCCTCTGGGGAGACTATCAGCCAGATCTGCGTCTGCCACTGCACGGCTGGTCCTCAAATGTGCCAAAAGAGATGGGTGAAAGAAAAGCAAGACCTGAATAGGAGGGATCCCAAAGTGAGTCTGTGACTCCTCTCCCTGTTGTGCTCAGGGCCGGGGCAGATAGAGCAGGCCCGAGGTTTCTGGAGCAGGACCTGAGCCCTTGGTTTCTGGGGCTAGAGGTGCCCCAGATGAGCGTCCTCATGAGTAGGGTTGCAAGAAGGGACTCCTGGTGACTCTAGAGTCCCAGTTCTGGGTGTGTGAATGCTCGTGCATCTGGGAGGTTGAAATTCTCTAAGATCACCTCTGCTGGCAGATAGGGCCATCTGAGAGGTTGAAGGGGTCAAGATCACCTCCGTCAGCTTGTGGGATTGTTCATTTACTGTGGTTTTGTGTCTGTCCTGTCCATTTGTTTACTGTGGTTCTGTGTCTGTCCTGTCCATTGTCTGTGAGTAACTAGTATTATACCATCTACTTGGGCTCCCTGATATGGCTATTAAGAGAAAGCTTCAGAAAGAAGGAAACCAAAAGCTTGAAACATTGCTTCACATCTTTGTTAAATGATCCTGGACATCCCCCCCCACTACTGATTCACTGGTTTGGGGTTCATATTTAAAAACACTATAAACTGAGTATATTAGAAGTAACTTAGAATTTCAGTGGCCACTTTGGGAAAATGAGCTTTCATTTGTGTTGTCTGTTTTTTCCTTTAGGGAACTTTGCTTGATGCTTGTGTTTTGTCAAGAGGTCTAATATTCCTCCATTTCAGCCTCTGGCAAGCTAATAAGTTTTATCTAGAACCTATTTTTTCCGTTGAATTGAGTTGATCTTACCAAAAAATTGCTATGTACGCTTTAAGAATCTAGAATCCACATATCCTTTTTTGTGTGGTATTGTCTGCTGAGTTTATGTGGTCTTTCTGTCTCCTTTTTTCCTGAAAGAGATTTGGTATTTACTGGGTAGATAGCCTTTCAAACTGCCTCCATCAACTTAAACATATGTAAATGTCTTAGCTCAAGGGAAGCTTTTGAAAGATCCTTTCCAGCGAGGTGGACACTCTTTTAAGACAAAAGATAAGAAAAATTGCTGCTTTGCTATAGTCATCAGAAATTGAGTGGATCTTGATAATAGAACTGTAAACAAGTTCTCTCTATTATAGGGGAACTCTAAGAAGTCAAACAATATAAATCACAATAAGATACACCTAAAATGGCCTGGAAAAATTTTTCCAGCAGTAGTCAGAAGCTTAAAGTTATATCCATATCAATGAAGTGGTCAATTAAACAGAGACTTTGTGATTTTCAAAGCCAGTTAATAGAATCATTAAGAACTAAAAATTAGGCTGGGAAAAATATGAGAAATAGTAAAAGTTGAATAAAAACTTGGAATGTTTAAACAGACTTTCTTGCAGCAACAGTTATGTTTTATGATATACAGGCTTAAAATAATTCCCAATACATTTTATGTAACTTACTGATGTTAAATTGAGTTAATAGATATATGTTATAATTTAAGCTTATATACTCTGGCTTTTTATGCCACAAGAGAAAGCATAGACAATGAGAAATCCTGCTAATGAGTCTTCATTTTTGCCATTTAAAGGATGCACTGTAAGAGGTATGCAACACAGACAACATTTAAGAGGTTTATTGAAAAAGAAATTTATTTGATATGGTCAAGTTTTATCTTGCTAAAGTTTAATGGTTTAATTTCTGAGATTTTTAGGAGTTTTAATGTTAAGTAGCATATAAAACAAAAGAATTGAGTTTCTCGCTGTTAAAATATCAAAATTTTCTTTTGATTTCAGAGTTAAAGGATTAATTTATTCTTTGTGTAATCTGCCTGGAAGACTAAGGTTTGGCCGCTCATTAGAATAAGATTCCTGAGTCTGAATACTAAGTTGCATGGCTTTTAGAAAAGAAAGCTAAGGTTTTTACTTTAAGAACTTTGGTTAAATAACTTAAGTATTGTTTCACAGTGACCTATAATATTACTATTTCTTTATTGTTAACTTGGTCACAACTTTATGTTTTTGAATCTAGCATCATTGAAGCCAATGGTTTGATTGTTGAATTCACATCATTTACATATGATTTTTTTTTTTATTACAATTCAGGAATTTAGAGATTTCGTATATTCTTGGTATATCCTGACTATATGGTATTTTGCCTCACGATTATTATGTATTACATCTGAAGCTCTTTGAATACAGTTAATGGTTATATTTAGAAATATTTTTATCTATAGTTTTTTTTTAACTGGTTTTATTTGGCCTTTAGGTTGTGCTTGTAATTAACTTCTCTCAGGTCTTTCACTATTAAGAGTATTATTTTTATAAGATAATCATGGCCATATTAAGTTTTGTCATCTGCAGATAAATTTTTACTTTGCTGATTTGCTGAAAACTTTTGACCAAAATATCTCAACAAAAAGATGGACTATGTTGGACTTGCTGAAAGGACTGTGACTAGACTCAATCAAGATTTCCAGAACTTTCATGCAGAAGCTGATGAGTTCACAGACTGTGGCTGATCCTGTTTCTGAAGATGCCCCCGTACATGACTGCCTAGAGATAATTGAAGAAGTTTATTCTAGCAGACCAGATCTCTCAAATGTTTCCTTGACTGACCCAAGGATAGAAATGTATACAGATGGCAGTAGCTTTCTATATGAAGGATGCCACAAGACAGGATATGCAGTGGTGACACGAACTGAGGTCTTAGAGGTAGCTCCACTTTCTGCCAGTACTTTGGCTCAAAAAGCTGAACTCATAGTCCTTGGGCAGGCCCTGCAAATAGGAGTAGAAGACACACAGCTGTGTATACTGATAATAAATATGCCCATCTGGTCCTTCACTCACATGGTGCCTTGTACAAAGAAAGGAGACTTCTGACATCTGCCAACAAAGAAATAAAACATGTACTAGAAATCCTAGAACTCCTGAAGGCAATCAATGATCCCCTTCAGGTGGCAGTGGTATAATGCCCCGGACACCTGGAAATTTTAAGTGTCTGCTGGTTTTTGTGAACATCTACTCAGGGTGGATGGAGGCTTTCCTTTGTCGAACCGAGCGAGCCCAAGAAGTGACCAAGGTGTTACTCAAAGAAATCATACCCTGTTTTGATCTTCCAATCTCAGTACAGAGTGATAACAGGAGAGCTTTTATGACTACAGTCACCCACGAAGTCAATAAGGTTTTAGATATAAACTGAAAATCACACTCAGCCTGGAGACCACAATCGACTAGAAAGACCAAAAAAGATGATCCATACTCTGAAAAAGTCCTTGGCGAAACTTTGCCTTGAGACAAGCTCCACTTAGACACAAGTTCTCTCCATTGCCCTGCTCAGAATCCGGGTAGCCCCTCGAAGTGAGCTCAAATTGAGCCCTTAGATAAATTAATATATGGGAGACCATTCCTGAAAAAGTCGACTTTCCCCACCTCGGTGATGACTGAGGTAGAGAAAAGAGACTGGGTCCATTCTCTGAGAGCTGTCATAAACACTCTTAATCACTATACTTCTTCTTGTTTGTCTTTTCCTTCTGACACTCCCTTCCACAGTTTCCAACCCAGAGATCGGAGATCAGGTCCTGTTGAAAACCTGGAAGAATCAACCCCCGGAAGATCAACTGGCCTCTCAGTGGGAGGGACCTTTTGAAGTTCTCCTGATCACCCACTCTCTGAAATTAACAAGAGTAGCCGCATGGGTGCATCACTTGAGAGTAAAAGCAGCCCTTCCAGAAGAAGAGAAAGAAGCAGAAAACAAAGAGCCACCATATACTTGTACTCCAATTCAGGGCCTGAAGTACAAGTTCAAGAAGCTTACAGTACAATGATTTTAACCTTCTTTCCTTCTATCTTTCTATTTTTCCAGGAGACCTGGACAGAAAAAGTGCCAGTGATCCTACAGGCGAAGGGGACACTGACCCCGCAAGCTGGGGACACTCTGACCCTCCTGTGTGTAGTCTCAACCCTAACTCCAGTAGGTCCAGTTAAGTGGGCCATAGAAGAGCCCGAAAGAGGAACCTTTAGAATAGTGATTATTCTAGTGTGTTTTTGTGTTACCTGTTTTATGAGACTATTAACAAAAAGAACTACAAATACTCCCAAGGCTAGAAAAATTTTTACCATGATAAGTTGGGACGCACCTTTTTCAAGCTGGGAGGACGAATGTCATCTAATTCACCAAGATGCAGCCAGTTTCCACTCTAACTCACCACCCCATCTATGGCTCCTAGTCGATACCGGCAGATTTCTCACCCCAGTGACCCCCCAACCAGCAGGAAGTAGCCAGAAAAGAAGCAACTCCCTGTTTCCCAAGATTGAGAAACTTCCAATAAAAGGAGGGTTGGAAGAGGCTGTATAGGCCCAGCTCACTGTTATTTCCTCCCCATTGCTAACTGTCACATTGTCTCATGATCTTGTCTTTCCCTCCAGTTCCAGTCTCTACAAAAGGTTTAAGATTAACTGATGTTCCTCCTTGGAGGATGGAAAACAAGTGATAATGATCTAAGGATGAAAAATTGAACAAAGCACCCATCTTGTGACAAGAAAACCAGAATATCACCAGATAAGCCCCAAAAATACCACTAGAAGATTAACTCATCTGAGACATGACCACCTCGAGGGAGAATTAACACAAACTTCTAAGACCCATTATCTTGTCCCTATAAAAGCCTTCAGCTGATCCCCAGCTGGGGAGATGGGTTTTTTGGAGGAATCTATTCCCCTCTGTCTCCTATATATTGATATATAATAAACCTCTTGCTGCTCACCTCACCCCTGTCTCAGAATTAGCTATTGTGACAGGAGGCTCCAATCAGCTTTATTGTGGTAACACATTTGGGCTCAGTAAAAAAGCATGAAGCAGGTTACAATAGTTCAGTGTTCTTCTACCTACTGCTCTCCCTTTTCTGTGTGAGGTGGTGGATGATGTCCTTGAAGAGAGGATGAAGAAAATGACAAGTGAAAAAAAAAACTTAGGAGGAAAAGACAAAGAGACTAAGAAGGAAAATGGAGAAAAAGGAAGAGGACAAATGTGAAGAAGAGGAAGAGAAGAAAAGTGAGAAAGATAGTGGAAGGGTGAAAAAGAAGCAGAGTGAAGAGGGATGAGAAAGAAGAAAAATAATAAATAAATGAATAAATAAAAGAGAAGAAAGAGCAAGTTAAATGAAGCAATGAAGAAATAGGAAAAAGGAATAAATGGTAATGGCTTCTCTGTGGCTTCTTTTATTTTTAGTTAAGTCTCTGTTCAATGCTGCAAAATAAGACTGTCCTGAGAGAGATCTCTCGGTCCCTCACAATCCACGCCCCAAGCTTCTAGAGCAGGCCTGGCCTCAGAGCCTACTTACAGTGTTGTGTCACAGATATGGAGCCACTGTGTGGACATACTTTCCACATACTCTTCTGTTAAAAATAATCAAAATTCACATTGAAACATAAGGTCTATTCTGAGCAGTTATTCTATATGCATATACCCAAAAAAACCCTACTGTTGTCGAGTTTTTCGATTCCAACTCACAGCAACCCCATAAGGTTTCCAAGGCTGTAAATCTCTATGGAAGTAGACTGCCACATCGTTCTCTCTCGGAGCTGCTGGTGGTTTCAAACTGCTGATCTTTCAGTTAGCAGTCATTGCTTTCACCACTGCGCCACCAGGGCTCCTCCTATATGCATGGAGGGGGATCATTTTGATTCCAAAAAAGCAAATGGCTCAAAGTTTGTGGGTTACAATGAAGCTTATAAAGAGAAGAGGAGGGAGCAGAATAGAATATCAACCATTGGCTAGCCTTAACATGATGATTATACCCAGCCCTCTCCATTTAACGAGATTGATTGATTTCGTAGGTTTCTTCTGGCCTGGTTACTAATAATATGACCCTCCACCCATCTGCAGCCATGAGACTTTCTGAGATTAAATTAGGAGAACCTAGATTCTTTTCCAAGGAGCTCTGGTGGCATAGGGGTTAACCAAGAACCAAACCCATTACCATCTAGTCAATTTCATCTCCACATCTTTCTCCCCTGGAGCAGCTGATGGGTTCAAACTGCCAAGCTTTCAGTTAGCAGCTCAGCTCTTAACCACTGCACCACCAGGGCTCCTATAAATCTACAGTCTTAGAAACGCCATGGGGCTGTTCTACTCTGTCCTATAGGGTCCATATAAGTGGGAATCAACTCAAGAACAATGGCAGATTCTTTTTCACTTAATCAGGAGGTAATGGTTTTGTTTACTATCCTTATCTAGCAGGAAATGACAAATTTACATTTCTGTAGAATAGTTTCTGGCAGGCTTTTGCAGTTTGGGTCAGGCTTTTATGGTTAATATTTGGTTTTGTGGTTAAGAAAAATCTCAAAATCAAAGTAAGAAGTCTGTTATTAATTTTCCTCTTCAAGCTTCTGCAATTATCTTATGTAAGGAACGAAATTCAAACTTAGTTACAAACCAATTAGAATGTTGGAGAAATATTTGGCATCAAAAATAACTACTTAGTATACATTAACTCAGGTATTATGCCTATTTCAAAAGATAAAAAAAAAGTTTTTTTTTTTAAAGAGCCTTAAAAACAAACAACAACAACAAAAAAACCTGTTGCCGTCGAGTCAATTCCAACCCATAGTGAGTAGAACTGCTCCGTACAGTTTCCAAGGAGCACCTGGTGGATTCGAACTGCCTACCTTTCAGTTAGCAGCCGTAGCACTTAACCACTACACCACCAGGATTTCCTAAAGAACCTCAGCCCAATGAATTGAGATCAAGTATTTCTATTATCTTCAATCTCTTCAGATAAAAGAAACTGCTTATGTTATCTGCCCTTCTTCAAACTCTTTGGATCTCTTGCAGATTTCTCTACCTTGATTTATTGTTCTATAAATTATTTCTTTTCGGTCCATTCCTTTGTAGTCTCTGGAATGCTGATTTCTTGGTTATTGTTGTTGTTACTTGTCTTTGAGTTGGCTCCAAGTCATGGTGACCTTATGTATATCAGAATGGGATATTGCCTGGTTCTGTGCCATCCTCACTATAGTTGGTAGGATTGAGTCCACTGTTGCAGCCACAGTATGTTGGAGAAAAGTTACTAAAAACAAAATCTACTCCCAACCCAGAAAACCTCTCCACAAGAATAGAAGAGAAAGAAAAGTTTAATTATTGAATAAGAATTAAACCAGAATGTCATGCATCACCTGCAATCCGCTAAAGAAATTGCAAAGACAGAAAAAAATTTTTAACCATTATATAGCTAAGGGGATACAATCCATTATAATCATGTTTTCAAGATAATTGTTAATTTTCTAATCTTTCAGGCTGGGAGATAGGGCTGGGCTACCAAAATTTAATGTTAATCTCCTTCCAGGAAACAGGAGGGTAGGAAAGGATCACTTGAAGTTATATTTCAAAGAGATAGCTGCCAGATCTTTGAGAACATCTCTTAGATTTACATACTTTTCAAAAAGACAAAGAAATAATTTACAATTATAAGTTATCTAGAGTGAATTCTGAAAGAACAGGGGAGGAGGAGAGCCTCTTCCCTTATTCTCAACTGGGAGAATTAAATTTGTATTTTTCTTTACACATGTCTATCTATCTTATGGGAGGTTTCCCTCTTTTTTGCTGAAACTCTACTTTACCAAACATGGTGTCCTTCTCTAGCAATTGGTCTTTCCTGATGTTGTGTCCAAAGTAAGCAAGATGAAGGAACATTCTGGTTATACTTCCTCCAAGACTACTTGTTCAGTCTGGCCTTCCCTGGTAGGTCTCTCTGCTACAGGGATCTGATTGGGTTGCTCTTGATCTATGGATACAAGAACAATGGAGAAATAGTTTATTACTACAGGAAATCACTACGACTAGATTTTCCATTGATAAATCACCTCTTTTTGGGTGTGCACAAAACCCAGGCCATAACTTCACCTTTTGTCTTCACAACACTTACTTCACTAAATAAAGATGCCCAAGAAGAGCTAAAGAATCTTCCAAACCCACAAAACAGTACTGTTCTTATTGTGGTCCATATCAACAACTGTGGGACAGACTCATCTGGTTAACACCCTAAATGGGGAGGCAAAGTCAGATTTCTCCCACTTGCTGGGAACAATCTAACCACACTCACATGAGTAACCCAGCTGTCACCAGACCTATGGGATGGCTTCCAGTGTCGGAACGTGCATCAGTTATAACCTTACGAGCTAATGATTGGTTTGACACTGACTGGCCAAGATGCTTAGGTATCTATTGGATATCCCCTAACAGCAACTTTGGCTATGTGGAACCATATAGCCAGGCTGGATTGGAAGATACACTCTGGGACTGAGATGGACTCAAGGATGTATTTTAACTGAATGTCCTTTACCAACGAGTGTATCAAGAGCTTGATGGTCTCGATCAGTGTCTCATTGGCTTGATCATGTAGCAACAGTATTTGCACCTCAGATAGAACCTGAATATGTTATGGCATATGTAGAAATATTAACCAAATACATACAAACTGCCCTAAATGACAGTGCCCATGGGCTTCAAGAAATCAATACCGAAATAGCAATGATGAGAAAAGTAGTACTCCAAAATTAAATGGCCCTTGACATTCTCACTGTAGCCCAAGGAGGTACCTATGCCCTAATAAAATCTGATTGCTTTGTCTATATTGATGACGACAGTGCTAATATTACCATCTATGTAAATCATATGCAACATGTAGTATCTCGCCTTAAAGATCCTGTTCCTTCCTTAACTGATATTATAACTAATTGGTTTCCCTCTTGGGGTGGATGGTGGAGAAAAATTGCTACTTTATTTTGGAATCTTTATATTCCTCATCATTTCTATTACTGTAAATATAAAATGCCGTTTTGCTTTGGTTCAACACATTTTTTTTCCATGAAATTCTGTACTTCAAAACTGTCTGACCCTTCACATAAAATCATGCTAGTTTCCCAGGCTTTCACCAAAGATCATGTTATTTACCTCCCTTTCTTTCTACCTGGACATGTTTCATCTTGATCTCTATCATTCTTTCCTGATTGAGAAATGTTCATCGAATGTGGCCTTTTTTGTCAAGATGTTCCCTATAAAATCTACTTACCCTGAAGATGTGGCCTATTATCTTGTCATGGTGAAGAAAACAGTTTATTAGCCAAAGCTCCTCAAGAAAACAAAGCCCTTGCAGAAGAAAGGCTACTCTATTGTGGGTGATGAGCACCCCCTAGCAGAGGCTTGGTCAAAAGGGAGAAATATGCAGATGGAAATTTTCAAACACAGAGGCACTCATCTTAGGACAGAAATGGTGGGATCAACATGCATTCCCAGGAGCAAAAGGTCAGGATGTAAACAATTTGTTCCTAGGAAGAATGTGTGTAACCTAATCAACTGGTGCCACTCATCTAGGGAGTAAAATTCAATCACCCTTAGCCAAATAGCCAACATTTACATTTCAAAGGACTCCAAAGCTGAAGCTGAATCAATCATTAACCCCTTATCATTCCTTTGTTCTCTAAACAAAAAGCCTCTAACTTGATAGAGACACTG
This sequence comes from Trichechus manatus latirostris, assembly GCF_000243295.1. Lineage (NCBI taxonomy): Eukaryota > Metazoa > Chordata > Mammalia > Sirenia > Trichechidae > Trichechus > Trichechus manatus. The sequence goes on along the minus strand of NW_004443948.1, from coordinate 4,857,411 downwards.
GAGTGCTTTGTATTTTTATTTAGTGCTGCCCAGATCAAGGTGTATTATTCCTCAATAAAACTCATTTTCTTTCACTCCTAACAGAGTATAAGTCTTTCTTCTTTAACACATCAAAGTGACATCTTTGGTAAACAATATTTATTCAGGCTCACTGCATAATACTTGAAGTCCTTCTTTGCTTTAACTCAAACCCAGTTCTCCTCAGAATACACTTAATTTTGGTTGTACTTATTTTCCAATGAAATTGACTCTAAGGTTGAAAAGGGATAGATATTCTTGTGGCTTTTAGACTATTGTTTCTTGTCTGCTTATAAAACTTCCCTTCCCTTGTGATTCATTCCCTCTGACTTTGTTACTTCTTTCATGCTGGGGCAATCCAACACTTCCCTTAAGGACTTTGATTCCTGAGCTTTCTCATCACTTTAAGTCCTCTCATCTTCTGAAATATTAATCTTTCTGTAGGGCTAATCCATCTACCTCCCTAACTTTACTAATTATCAGTCTTCTCCATTCAGGTGACTTTCATCTGCACTCTAGTTGAATAACCTGATCCATAGACCACATCATTCACCCTGACATAGGACCCATAAGATCGGTGTCAGGAAACAATGCTTCCAGAATGTTTCACATTTCTGTATGATTGGGGCTTTTTGAGTAAAGATGCTAGCACCTTGGTTGAAAGATATTTGAATGAAAGGCAAGACCTGAAAATTAAAGATAGAGAGATGTCCAGAGGGATTTAAAGACGTTTATCCTGGAACAATTTATTTGCATTTCAGTGAAAGTAGAACTACAGCACATTACTGCCTTTCTCAATGACCATATATTTAAATTGCAGAGCAAAAGTCCTTCTCTCCAGAGCTGCTCCCTATAAATTCCAAGATTCATAATTTCTCAGATCCTCTTCTGTGTTACAAACCCCTGTACATGCAGGGTACAAGTGGCCCTCACTGCATTGCCCCATGGAGAACTAGGGCAGAGGAATTGATGCTAACCGCTAACAGAAAGGTTGGTGGTTCGAACCCACCAGCAGCTATGCTGGAGAAAGATGTGTCAGTCTGCTTCCATAAAGATCACAGCCTTAGAAACTCTATGGGGCAGTTCTCCTCTGTCCTAGAGGGTTATTATGAGTCAGAATAAACTGGACAGCAACAGGTTTTTATTTTTTTAATCCCACCACATCCTTCACTTTTCAAAACACATGACTTCACTTTCTAATTTTCATATAAAATAGAGATCATCAAGAAAAATCTTTCATTTCCTTCTTCTTCTCATCTATTTACATGTATCTGAAAAGGTGAGACTCATCCTGTATTATTCATTTAACTACCTAATCCAATTTATTTTCATGCTCTTTTAACTCTACTCTCTAAATATCTCTTGGATACTTTTATTTCCTTGCAAAACACTAATATCACCTGCTCTTGACTTAGTTCAAGCCCCCATCACTATTGGCCAACATTAATGAAGTAAACATTTGTAAACAGAAAGTTTCGAAACAGAGGCATTCATATCAAGATGTAAAAAGACAGGGTCAACATGTATTCCCAGGAAGCAAAAGGTCTGGATGTAAATAATTTGCTCCTGGGAAGAACGTGCTTACGAGTCCAGTCATATATAACTGATCCATTGGTGTCATTCATCATTCCCTCCTAGCCAAATGCCTGACTTCTAACTATCAAAGGACTTCAAAGCTGAACCTCAGTTTCTATATAGTCAGTCATTAACCCTCATCTTTCCTTTTTGCTCTATGTATAAACCCCTACCCACTCTGCAAAAATCGTGGAGTGTTTTGCATTTTTACTTAGCTCTTCCAATCTCAAGCTGTATTATTTCACAATAAAACTCCTTTTCTTTCACTTTTAACAGAGTGTGAGATTTTCTTCCTTGACACGTTTTAAGTTAAAATTTAGCTGATGCTAAGCAGAGTGTTCAGGTGGGAGGGCAAATTATATTCTAAAAATGTATTTTTTTCTAATAACAATTACTTTGTAATAAAATGACAAATGTTTATTAGTTCTGAACAAATTTGTCTTATTTATCTGTTCTAAATAGATAGTAGTTTGTTTTTTTAATTGTGCTTTAGGTGAAAGTTTACAGCGCAAATTAGATTCCCATTCAACAGTTCGTACATGAAGTTTTTCATGGCCTTGGTTTCATTCCCACAATGTGTCAGCACTCTCGCCATTTCTGCCTTGGGTTCCCCGTTTCCTTTCATCCTGATTTTCCACTCCTTCCTGCCTTCTCATCTTTGCTTTTGAGCAAATATTGCCTTTTTGATCTCACATAATTGTTCTAAGAAGCACATACCTCTCAGGTGTTATTGTTTATTTTATGGGCTTGTCTATTGTTGGGCTGGAAGGTAGTCCAGGAGTGGCTTCAGTTCCAGGTCAGAAGGATGTCTGAGGGTCATAGTCTCAGCATTCCTCCAGTGTCTGTCAGACCAGTAAATCTAGTATTTTTCGTGAATTTCATTTTTGTTCTCATTTTTCTCCTGCTGACCAGGACCCTCCGTTGTGATCCCAGTCAGAGCAGTTGGTAGTGGTAGCCAGGCACCATCTAGTTCTTCTAGTCTCAGGGTCATGTAGGCTGTGGTTCATGTGGTCCATTAGTTATTTGGACTAATTGCTCCCTTGAGTCTTTAGTTTTCTGCATTCTCCCCAGCTATGGATGGAAAGAGACCAATAGATGCATCTTAGATAGTGCTCATAAGCTTTTAAGACCAAAGTAGGATGCAAAACATTATCTTTATGAGCTAGGTTGTGCCAATTGACATAGATGTTTCCTGAGTCTATAGTCCTTTGCCTTCTTGATTATTTTACAGGGAACCTGAAGTCTCATTTATATATTGTGTTTCTGGAATTTTTTAGGCTAATTACTTTTTGAAAATACCTAATATTTTACCTTATTGTTGATTAGTTTACCAGAATTTACTTATTATTTATTAGTACATCTAGCAGTTTGTAATAACTTCAAAATATATCACAAACTAATAAAAAATCCAAATGTGGGATAATTCACATTTATTTGACAAAACAAGTTAAGTTGTATGAAGCAATCTGGTTTCAGAATACAAAGAAAGAATACAAAAATTTACATTATTATTCTAGATTTTTGTTTTTACAAATACTGGATTTACTTCAATGGCACTAAATTCAGTAACAAAAACATTAATATTTACCACCCTATGTCCTATGTATTGTTGTGGACAAAATTTGCTGTTTTCTACCATGAGTGCATTCAACAAGTGATGATGGGTAAATAAAATATCTTTTTATTTTTCTGTTTTCTTTAATGGACCTTTCTTTAATGGACTCATCATGACATGAACTTGAAAGTAATGTCTAGACAAAGAACAGAATGTGTAATTCTTTAGAAGAATAAGACTCCCTGGGCACAAAAGATGTTAAAGGAAGAAATATGTGGCATTGGGACTTTGTGTGGGAAAAAGAGACAGTAAAAATATTCTAGTGTTGTAGTACCTGGAAACAATTTTTAAATGATGACTTCTAATATTTATTGTGAAATTGTTTTATTTTTGTGATATAAACACATTTCACCTATATCAGTCCTAAATAAGATCTATTACAAACACAAAGGTTTCTTTCGTTTTGTATGTGTGTGTGTAAATTTAAGAAATGGGTTGGGTTCCACATCTGGGTGGATAAGGTGAGGAATAAAAATAACATTCATAGAACGAAGAGGCAATCCATAAATAGAATCAATTATACAAAGCAGAATCTCAGAAATTTAAGCTACATGGGGATTTACAGTTTTAAGTCACAAGTAATTATAGTGCTGAAGGGAGAGAATAAAATTAAAAATTTTCTCATTGGTTTTACAGTAACTAAGGTCAGTCAAAGGTGGGACAAATAAAGCATAATCTTTAACATTATTGATTGCATGAGTACACTGATTGGCTAAAAGACATAATTGAAAAGACATGGGGTCAAGGGAGGTTTCATGTTGGTTACAGAGCAATGACATGACATATATTCTCAGGAATGCTTGATTAACAGAATTTTAGATCTCCAGAGGAGAATGGAAACAAAGAGTCTCCATGATCTATCACTTTGAGTCATGCCTTTTTTTTTAAACTGGTTAATCTGTGAATTAAACGAGTTCAACGTGTTGTCAATGCGATTTTAAAAAATAAACTCAAGCACTGATTTATTTTACCCAGTACATCAGAAACCAGAGAAGACTGAGGTCAAAGTTAAATGTTCACATTCTTTAGCCTGACCTCAAAGAAACTCATTTCCTTAATTATAATGAGTTGGTTCCTAGGCAATGATGGTACAATCTATGGGAAAATTTACCTGGAGCTTCTAGGCAGCAAATGGAAAACCTACGGTGAAAGATTACATTGAGGTCCAAGAGTTAGCTTAGTCATTTTACAGATAGATCAGATGCTTATTTTTATTTTATATCCCTTATCAACCTACAATCAATATACAAATTATTAATGGGGTATTTTAATTACATTCTTTTTTTAAAATGGAGTCATTGAAATCTGGAATGTATTCTATACTTACAGCATATCTCCATTCAGACTACCCCCATTCCAGCGCCTCTTAGCCACGTGGTGCTATGGCTGCTTCATTAGTCAGCAGGGTTCTAGGTTTAGGTTGCAAATGTGTATGCTGTAGTTTTCCGAGTAACTTACAGATTCATTAAAAAAAGAAAATTAAAATTATGTAAAATTAAACTAAAGTAGAATAAAAATGATTTGCCTACAATGGAATGGAAAACTCCTTTTCTATTGTGGACAAATCATTTTTATTTTAGTTTAATTGTACATGCTTTGTAATGTCACTTAAATATGTACAAGCATAAATCTAATTATAAACCTCTCAAGCTTATAGCTCTTATACATTTGTAAGATCCACGGAGGTGCACATTCATATAAAACCACTGAAATGCTAATAATCAACATAAATTTGAAATGATGAATAATATCATTTGCTTAAATTTAATCAATACTTGAAACATGAATAAAATATTGGCTTCTCCGTGCAGGTTCTTTTGAGTTCAACATGTCACATACTGATTTAAATTAAGCAAAACCTTTGCTAGTACACCACATAATGATATTATTTTTTCTTTCATATTGAGTCATGCCTTTTTTTTTTTTAATTTGCTAATCTGTGAATTAAACTAGTTCAAGGTGTTGTCAATGTGATTTTAAAAACAAACTCAATCACTGGTTTATTTTATCAGTTACTGGTTGTATGAGAGATCATTCAGATGGTTTAGATATATTAAGTTTTTTAGATAGATTATATAGCTATCAAAATGGAAGCACAATATTTGAGAGATATGATAGTGGGCTTTTTGGATCATTGTATAACACATTAGAATGTTTCTGTGATACATAAGAGGTAATGTTGTTTTGTGTGATTTAGTTTCACAGTGACCCTATAGGACAGAGTAGAGCTGCCCCATAGAGTTTCCTAGCTAAAATTTTTACAGGAACAGATTGCCTGGTCTTTTCTCCTGCAGAGCCACTATTGAGTTTGAACCAACAACCTGTTAGCAACCAATGGCTTAACCACTGTGTCTCCCAGACTTCTTTAACGGGTAAAAGAGAATCATTTAAAATCCCTGGGGGTTCACAAGATCAGATCTGGGTTTAAAAAACAGAAGTGCCTGTGAAAGGAAATAGATGTTGTACATCTGTGCTAGCAGTGTGTTTCTAAAGTTATGAGATTTTCGGTTGAGGAAACTAACAGAAATTAAGTCGCAAAGCTGGTGCTAGCCTACTCATATTACATGAATAAACAGTTTAAAATATTACCATTCAAAACATTTTTGAGCTCCTATTTTGAAATTGCCTTCAAAGTGACTTAGAGTTGCATGAGAAAAATCAGTGTCATTACTTTATAACCACAAAACTTTCACCCTCAAAATAAACCGCTTCACCATTGAGTATATTGAGCAGAGCAGTGGAGTTTGAATGTTCTTGGCCTCCCTGGGGTACCACTTGGAGAAAGCAACAATCACTTGAATATATATGATTAACAGCATGTGTTTTCTAATGCTCAACACAATTTGATAGCCATGGTTTGAGGTTTTTTTCATTTTTGATTTTGTATGTAACAACTCAGTAATAGCTTTTTTCTTTTTCAAATTCCTAATCTCACTAAATAATTTTTTAAAATCTATTAACAGAACTCACCCTCTGTGAAATTAATCTGTTGATTATAATTGATTATTTTTTTGTTATGCTTTAGATGAAAGTTTATAGAGAAAATTAGTTTCTCATTAAACAATTAATACACAAATTGTTTTGTGACATTGGTTGCCATATAATTGATTAAAAATATTTTTCCTGTAAAAAATGTGTAAAAAGCTATTTAGTAGTAGCTCTGGTATTGACTTCTCTTGCTAAATATTTAAGATACAGAATTAGCTCAAGTATTCTTTGGGTGTTTGTATAATGTGCGTGAATTTGACTTGGTGAACATCCATTCAGAAGTGATATATTAACTTTGTTTTTAGAAAAGATATTTAGATATTTAGTCTGTATGATATAATGCTCAATGTTACAAACATCATCATTCTCTGAATATGATATTGATTACACATTCACTTCTAAAACAGTTTCCCCATCCAGTTATTTCTTGAAAACCACACCCAACTGGGCGGAAAATACTGATTACAAACATTCCATGTGCCAAACAAACCAGTAATATATCCATCTGTGTTTTATCCATTTTTTTTATTTGTTAGTATATTTATTTGTGTTTTATATATAAAAAAATTCTATACTCAAATAAGTTTTAGAAATGGAAAATTAAACCCAGTTAAACAGATTAGTTTAATACTGAACTTCTCCTTGCTATAACATAGTAATTTGCTTTCTAACTTTCTACTAGGAAGAAGTTCACAGAAATTTTGGCCAAAGCACCACTTTATTTTTCTTAAGGATCATATACACTAGCTCACTAAGAGAAAAAGCAGGAATATGCCTTATTTTAAAATTTATATTATTATAGTCAGATACTGATATGAATAGTTTCTGTATAGTTATGATCTTCTCTTCAATGTTTCCACAAATTTAACAGGCTAATACCAATGACAAACGTGTAAAATTTGATTAAAATTCATTACATTAAAATATGTTTAATATATTTAATTTTATGTTATTGTACAAATTCATGTAGCAACTATAATTACTGTATTTTTATGCATATAATGGACACCTTCTACTTTTATTTGCCAACTGCGACCTCCTCTTGCGAGGTATTTTTGTATGTACCGTGATGTCAGTTGGTTTACACATCGCTATAAAAATAATAGCATAGCGTGCTTACAAAAATCCTTTCCGGAGAGGGGAGGACGTGGTTGGCAAACATAGAAGGTGTATGTTATTTGTATGAAAATACAGTACATTATGATCTAAAATGAAATATTATATTTTCATCAAAATACCAATTCCTAAAAAAAAAGAAAAATTCCTAATGATAAAAGTCGGTCTACTTATCGAATGAGTAAATTAATGCTTTGGGCTCTAATAGTTGATTTTAATAGGTAAATAGAACTCTTTATAACAACTAAGATTGTTTTATTATACATTTTAGTGAGAAGGTTTATATTTTTATTTTAGTTGGTTTTCTAAATCACTAATTTTTTTTTTGTCCTTTAATGCATTTCAAAAAAATAGTTTTGAATCTGATGGCACTGGACCACTGATGCATTCATTCAATAAATGTTCATTAAATCCTACTATTTTCCAAGCATGCTCAGGGTGTTTAATGTACAACAGTAAAGAAAACCAAGTCTTAATATCATGGAGATCTTTTTTTAATTTTATTGTTTTGCATATGCTAGGCAATATAGAAACGCATAAATAAACAATTCCAGCATTTTTGATGGTGATAAATGCTCAGGAGAAAGACAAAGCAGGGAAGAGGGCTAACAGTATCAGGGTGGGGGTAGAGTTACAAAGTTAAATAGCGCTGCCAAGGAAATTGTCTCCTAGAAAGTAGAACTTGAGCAAGGTCCTGGAATAGATAAGAAAACAACCATTTGTGTGTATATGTAGTGGGAGGACATAATAGGCAGATGAAATAGAAAGCACAACTACACTCAACAGGGGATTTGTTTAGTGTGTTCAATAAATAGCAAGACATGAACTGAATAAGGGGGAGAATAGTAAGCGATGAGGTAAAAAAAAGTAATAAAAAGAAAAGTAGATCATGTAGGGCCCTCTAGGCCATTGTAAGAACTTTGGCTTTTACTGTGAGATGCGGAGCCATTGGATGGTTTTGGACAGAGAAATAACATGATCTGTCTTGTTTCTAAAAAAATACTCTGAATTGTGTTGAGAATAGGCAGTAGTGGAGAAAAGACTGAAGCAAAAAGACAAATGGATGGCTATTGTAATAATCTAGATAAATTATAACAATGCTGTGGACCAGAGGGTTTATGGTGGAGATATTGTCAAATGGTCAATTTCTGAGCATATTTGAACACAGAGTCAAGAGGATTTTCTGACAGACTGGCTGTGGGGTATGATACCAAGGTTTTAGCTTAATCGTTTAGAAAGATGTAGTGACCATCTATTGAAATAAGGAAGACTGGGGGAGGAGCAGGTGGAAAGGCAAGTGTGAGATGACTGTGAGACAAACGGAAAGATTGAATAGACAATTGAAATTATTAGTATGGAGTCTGGAAGAGAAGTCTGAACTAGGAATATAAGTTTGGGAGTTGTCAGCTGAGTCTTAAGGCAATGAGCCTGAATGAAATTACCAAGAAGGTGAGTGAAGACATAGAAGAAAAGAGGAACAATGGACTCATCCCTAAGATCCTCAAAATTTCTGTTGGTGAAATGAGGAAATGGAGAAGAATATCAAGAAGTGTACTGAGAAGCAATGGCCAGTGAGGTAGGAGGAAACTGGAAGAAATACCTAGAAGCTAAGTCAAGAATATGTCAGTATAACCAGGATCACAACAGAGGGTTCTGGACAGAGCTGGAGAAGGATGTAGAACAAAATTCTAACTCACAAAAAAAGACCAGATTTACTGGCCTAAAGGAGACTGGAGAAACCCCGAGAGTATGGCCCCCAGATGCCCTTTTAGCTCAGTGGTGAAGTCACTTACGAGGTTCACCGTTCAGCCGGGGAGTGGACAGCTCCATAAAACCAAATGGGACTAACGAGGCACAGCAGTCCAGGGACAAGGACTAGAAGGCAGAAGGGGACAGGAGAGCTGGTGATAGGGAACCCAAGGTTCAGTAAGCATAGTGTTAATGTGTTGTGAAGTTGTTAACCATTGTCATAGGGGAACATGTGTGCTAACTGTTTAATGAGAAACTATTTTGTTCTGTAAACCTTCATCTAAAGTGAGACTAGCAGCACAATTGGAAGAGCGTAGTCAATGTCACTGAACTGTGCATGTAGAAATGTTTGAAATGGTGTATCTTTGGCTGTGTATATTTTCACCAAAAAAAAAAAAAAAAGGTCGAGAAGGGAGAGGGTTGACATGTCATGGGGTTGTTAACCAATGCCATAAAACAATATGTGTACTACTGTTTAATGAGAAATTATTTGTTCTGTAAACCTCCACCTGAAGTACAATAAAAAAATAAAAAAAGAATATGTTAATAAAAGCCATGTCAGATAAAAAATGAGAATTCACAACTGGACCAATAAGCAACACCATGATAAATAGAGAAAAAATTGAAGTTGTCAAGGATTTCATTTTACTTGGATCCACAATCAACATCCATGGAAGCAGCAGTCAAGAAGTCAGAAGACACATTGCATTCAGAAAATCTGTTGCAAAAGATCTCTTCAAAGTGCTCAAAACCAAAGATGTCACTTTGAGGACTAAAGTGTGCCTGATACAAGCGATATTATCAGTTGCCTCATATGCATGTGAAAGCTGTACAGTGAATAAAGAAAACCAAAGAAGAATTGATGTCTTTGAATTATGGTGTTGGCAAAGAATAGCAATATACCATGGACTGCGAGAAGAATGAACAGATCTGTCTTGGGAGAAGTATACGCAGAATGCTCCTTTGAAGTGAGGATGTCGAAACTTTGTCTCACGTACTTTGGGCATGTTATCAGAAGGGACCAGTCCCTGAAGAAGGACACTATACTTGGTAAAGTAGAGGATCAGTGAAAAAGAGGAAGACACTCAACAAGATGATTGACACAGTGGCTACAACAATGGGCTGAAACATGGCAATGATTGTGAGGATGGCATAGGACTGGTCAGTGTTTCTCTCTGTTGTGCATGGGGTCACTATCAGTCAGAAGCGACTTGATGGCACCTAACAAAGACAACAAAGCTAACTTTGAAAGGAGCCCTTGTGGCACAATAATAGTTAAATGCTAGGCTACTAACTGAAGGTCATCAGTTCAAACCCACCAACAGCTCTGTGGGAGAAAAGACCTGGCGTTCTGCTCCTGTAAAGGTCACAGCCTAGGAAACCCTACAGAGAAGCGCTACTCTGTCCTACCAATCGGAATCAACTCAGTGGCACGCAACAAGCTGACTTTGATAAGCGCAATCTTAAGTGAAACAGTGGATGCAACAGCCTTAATGGAATGACTTAAAGGGAAAAAAGGAAATACAAAATCTAGCAACAGTACAGGGAACTAAACACTGAAGGATTTCACTGTAAAAGTAGAGAAGGAAAATGGCGTATTCTGTGAAGGGAATATGGAAGCAAGAAATTTGTATACTGTTTTTATTTTTTTAAAGATTGGAGCAATTAAAGACCTTTGGTATGCTACTGGAAATCATTTGGTAGATATTAGTAAATAATGATGTAGCAGAATGAGGGGAGAATAACTAGAGCCATGTCCTTGTGTGGATGAGAAAAAATAGAGTACGATGCATATGGGGAGGATTGTTCTTAGAATATAATTCATCTATAGTAACAGAAGAGAAGTAATATGGGGCAAATAGATTGGTTGCACCTGGTGGATATTTTTTCCTGATTGCTTCTTTCTTCTCAGTGAAATGAGAAACTAGATTATTAGCTAGGAGTGAGTACTAGGGAGGTAGAGTTAGATGCTTGAATAGAATGAAGATAAGAAATAGCTTTCTGGGAGCATAGGGGACTTACTGGAATTAGGGAAATATATTTTGATTGCTTGGCACCACTAAAGAGCACATTTGAGATTAGTGATTATGAATTTAAAGGGAAACCAGTCACCGTGGTTGGTTATTATTCTCTGGCCATGTTCAGCTGCGTAGGTTCAGGCAAAGAAAACACAAGGAATAACTAGAGCTGAGGTTTTGCTAAGTGAGTGTGATGAGTGATGAAAGAAGCGAGGAGTTAAAAGTTGGTGATTAACTTCCCACATACATAACTTATTCATCTAGTAATCATCTATTCTAATATTATTATTCTTTAAATAATATTCATGGTTAAATGCAACAATACAAAGGTGCCTAAGCTACAAGGAACAAATTCACATTACAACCCACTCCAATTCCACGTCTCAGAGGTAACCACCATAAATAGTTTTGTGTCTATCCTTTTAGACATTTTCAATGAATATATAAACAGATAGATTTTTTAAAACCAAATATTGCTTCACACTATTCGTATGGTTCTGGTACTTACTTTTCCACTCAACAATGTATCAAAGGCACACTTTCATGCTGGTACTTAGAGCTCTATCTCATCCTACAACCACCTAACACTCTATTGTATTGCTGAGCCATAATTTATTTGAATAATCACTTTTTCATTTAGGTTGTTTCCAGGTTTTGTTACTATGGATAATGCAAAAATGAACATCCTTATCCACAGAAGTTTATTATCCTTGTATTATTTCTCTAATGTAGGTTACTAGAAGAGGAATTGCTCAAGAGTATGCACACTTTCGTAGTTTCTAAAAAATGAATAGCCACAAAGAACATAACAAGTTATTGCTCTTCCACATCCTCATCAGCCCTATAGATGAAAATAATGACTCATTTAAATATATATTTATTAACTTCTGTAGAGTTTGACTATTCCTCTTCAGTTTACAGTTTTCAAACTATAAAATATTTAAAATATGCAAACAATGATATAACAGACATCTAGGTACTGCTGAGATTAAAACAGTTTTAATATTTGGCCATTTTTGTTTCAAGTTCCTTTTTTTCTTGGAGAAATAGAATTTCCATATAAAGTTTAATTCTCATCCTAAATCTTCGCATTCTCTTCCCCACCACATTATCCTGGGGAACATTATGCTCAAGAAGTTTTCTTGTTGTTGTTATTGCTGTGGCATCGATTCCGAGATGTATGACAACCCCATGTGTGTAGAGTAGAACTGCTCCTTCTGTCTATCTATCCAGTAAAACCTGTGAAAGCAAGAAACTGTAAGGCAGAAACCTGTCACAGAAGAAAAAGTCAAATATTTTTCCAGTAAATAGAGAGCGATAGAAAAGTGGTTAAGCTGCACCCCATTAAAGACGGAAAACTTGAGAGGGAGGGAAAAACAAGACAGTCCCATCCTCACTGGTTTCACTCCAGAACTCTGTGGGACTGCCTTGTTTTTTCCCTGTCGTGAAAGTTTTCTGCTTTTGACAGGGTGCAGTTTATCACTTTTCTCTCGCTCTCTGTTTATTGGAAACTATCTGAGATTTCCTTCTCTGACAGGTTTCTGCCTTACACAGTTCTGGATTTAGCAGGTTTCTCTCTCTATATATATATATATACACACATACAGACACATACATTACACACACACACACACACACACACATAGGATACTAAATCATCATCTAATAGCAGATAATTTATTGAAGATACCGCTTTTGGTGCAAATTTTTTTTTTTTTAGTTTTGTCATTTGTTCTTTTTTAAGCTATCTTACCTTACACCAGAACGTAAAATTATTCTCTTTTTTATTTATTTAATAGTTTACGGTTTTGTAGTACACATTAGTTTTGGTAAAAATACAAATTGAATTAATTTTTATCAACATAAGAAAGTAGGGGTATATCTTTATCTTTTCCTGTTTGCATAGCCAGTTGTTGTAGTACCTTCAATGACCAGTAAATTCTTTCTCATTTCATTTGTAACACAAATGACATTATACGCAAAACAGCGGTATATTACTGCATTAGCTACCTATTGCTGCTGTATCAAATCAACACAATCTGAGTGGCTTAAAAAGAATACAAATGTATTATCTTACAGTTCTAGAGGTCAGAAGTCCGAAATCAGCTATACTTGGCCAAAATTAAGGTAACAATAGGGCTGATACTTCTGGAAGTTCTGAGAGGAGAATTTGTTTCCTTGCCTTTTTCTGCTTCTGTTAGCCACATATATTCCTTGGCTTGTGGCCTCTTTCTCCATCTTCAAAGCAAGTCTCTGCTTCATTATCATAACACCTTCTCCTTGTCTATAGTAAAATTTCTTTCTACCTCCTTCCCTCTCATAAGGACACTGTGATTACATCTAGAACCCCATCTCAAGATTTTTAATTTAATCACGTCTACTTAATCACATCTGCAAAATCCTTTTTAGTCATGTAAAGTAACATTTGTATGTTTCAGAGATTAGGACTTGTATATCTTTGTGGGTCATTATTTAACCTACCACAGATACTTAACTAAAAATGTATTTTTTCTCTAATAAAAAAGGAAGGTTGAATATTATCAGACACTTTTCATCTGTTGAGATGACAATACTCTTTTTCTCTTAGATATTTTAAATATAAATCTTGTATTCCTCAAAAATTTTGAATTAATGATGATTTGCTATTTTTTCATTTATAATTTTACTTTGAATTTTTACGTATTTTTAAATAAAATCCACCTGCTGTTTTTCTCATAATATCCTTATGTAACTTTGATAACAAATTATTTCAGTATTTTTCCTAAATGAGAAAATATTATCTTTTCCTAAAGACTTTGTGATACTTTCCTGCAAAATGGCTGGGACTAGATCCTTTTGAAATGTATGTTGGAGGGAAATGAGTAAGGGGGAGTAAAGAATTTTAACTAATGACTCAATTTTCTTACTGAGATTTTCTGTTATTTTTGAGTAAGTTTTGGAAAGTTACATTTGTTCCCGGAAATAACCTATTTCTTCTACTTTCAACATTATTTATGTTACTTTTTATAATCCCCATTTTATCTTTTCTTAATTTCTATATTACTGATATTATTTCCCGACTAGTCTCACTGGAGAATTTCTACATATGGTTCAGTTGCAATTTAAAGGTTTTGGTATATAGGTATTTCATGGTTCAGTTATAAATATTGTATTTTTTGATGATTGACTTAATTTGATATCATATCCCTTCTTTACATTTCTAAAATATACCTTTTTTTTTTAGGGAAGTTTTCAATTTACAGGAAAATTCATAGAAAGTAGAAAGAGTTCTCATACTCACTCCCTACCCTGCACAGTTTCTCCTATTATTAACATCTTCCATTAGTGTGGTACATTTGTTACAATGGATGAACCAATACTGATATAAAGTCCATATTTCATAGTAAGGTTTATGGTTTGTGTTGTACAGTTCTATGGTTTTTGACAAATGCACAGTGTCATGTATTCCATCATATTATCAGGCAGAACAATTTCACTGCCCTTAAAATGACTTTTGCTTCATTTATTCATCCCTTGCATTCTCCCTGAAAGCCTGGTCTTTTTACTGTCTCTGATCTTTTTACTGCCTTTATAATTTTGCATTTCCAGAATGCCATCTAGTTGGAACCTTACAGTATGTGGCTTTCTCAGATGGCCTTCTTTCACTTAGCGATATGCATTTAAGGATTCTCCATGTCTTTTCGTGGCTTGAAAGCTTTTTTTTTTTTTTTTAATCTCTGAATAACATAAATGTATGTACGGATGTGTGTATATGGATGTGCTACATTTTGTTTATCCATTCACCTACTGAAAGGCATCTTAGTTGCTTCCAATTTTTGGTAATTATGAATAAAGCTGCTATAAACATTCACGTGCAGGTTCCTATATGAACATAAGCTTTCAATTCATTTGGGTAAATACCTACAAGCACAATTGCTGGATCATATAGTAAGCCTATGTTTCCTTTATAAGAAACTGCAAGACTGTCTTCCAAAGTGCTAGTACCATTTTGCATTCCCACAAGCAACAAATGAGAATTCTTATTGCTCCACTTCCTCATCAGCATTTGTTATTGTCAGTGTCTTGGAGTTTAACCTTTCTATTAGGTTTACAGTGGTATCTTATGGTTATTTTAATCTGAAATTCTCTAATGGCATATGATGTTGAACATTTTTATATGCTTGTTTGCTATCTGTATATCTTCTTTGGTGTGGTGTCTATTTAGATATTTTGTGCATTTTTAAATTGCGCTGTTTGTTTTCTTATCACTGTGTTTTCAGGGTTTTTTTTTGGTATATCTTTGGTACAAGTTGTTATCGACTGAACTGTACCCCCACAAAATATGTGTCAGAGCCCTGGTGGCGCAGTGATTAAGAGCTGGGGTTGCTAACCAAAAGGACAGCAGTCTGAATCCCCAGCTGCTCCTTGAAAACCCTATGGGTCAGTTCTACTCTGTCTTACAGGGTCGCTATGAGTTGGAATGGACTCAACGGCAATGTGTTGTAAAATGTGTGTCAATTGGCTAGGCCATGATTCCCAGGATTGTGTGATTGTCTGCCATTCTTTGATCTGATGTGATTTTCCTATGTGTTGTAAATCTTACCTCCATGATGTTAATGAGGCAGGATTAGAGGGTGTTATATTAATGAAACAGGACTCAATCTACAGGATTAAGTTGTATTTTGAGTTCATCCTTTTTGAGATATAAAAGAGAGAAATGCGCAGAGAGACAGAGGGACCTCATGCTACCAAGAATGAAGAAGTAGGAGGAGAGGGCATCCGTTGGACTTGGAGTCCCTGCACTGAGAAGCTCCTAGACCAGGGGAAGATTGATGAAAAGGACCTTCCCTTAGAGCCAACAGAGAGAGAAAGTCTTCTGTTGGAGCTAACACCCTGCATTTGGACCTCTAGCCTCCTAGCCTGTGAGAGAATAAATTAGTTTTTGTTAAAGCCATCCACTTGTGGTATTTCTGTTATAACAGCACTAGATAACTAAGACACAAGTCTTTTTCAGATATGCATTTTGGAAGTATTTTCTCCCAGTCTGTGGCTTTTTTTTTCATTCTCTTAATCTCTTGAAAAAAATGCATATATATATATTTTTGTTTGCTTGTTTGTTATGCTTTCTGTGTTGTATCTAAAAACTCATTGCCAAATCCAAGATCACCTAGATTTTCTCCTATGTTATCTTCTAAAAGTTGTATAGTAGTATTTTCCAAATTTACGTCTATGATCCATTTTGAGTTAAGTTTTATGACAGGTATAATAAAGTTTGTGCCTAGATTAATTTAATTAAGTTAAATATATTTTATTGGTCTATTTCTGGGCTCTCTATTCTGTTCCAGTGATCTGTTTGTCTATTCTTTCAGCAGTACAAATGGTCTTGATCACTGTAGTTTTATAGTAAGTCTTTGAAGTCAAGCAGAGTCAGTCCTCCAACTCTCTTCATCTTCAGTATTGTATTGGCTATTCTTTTGCCCTTCCATATAAACTTTAGGATCAGTTTGTCAATATTTACAAAATAACTGTGATTTTGACTTGAATATCATTGAATCTATAGATCAGGATGGAAAGAACTGACATCTTAAAAATATTGGGGTTTTCTATTAATGAGCATGGACTATGTCTCCATTTACTAGCTGCTCTTTGGTTTTTTTTAATAGAGTTCTGTATTTTTCCTCATATAGGACTTGTACATATTTTCTTAAGTTTATAGCTAAGTAGCTAAGTATGTTTGTATGTACATATGTATGTAGTTTGGTGCTATATTTTTAATTCCAAGTTCCAATTTTCATTGTTGGTAAATAGGACAGCAATTGACTTTTGTATATTAACCTCCTTTCTGAAGACCTTGCTGTAGGAGGGTTGTTTTTTTTGTTTTTTTTTTTTTTTGCTAATTCTTTGCCAAGTTCTGAATAATTTTTACTTGCATTATAATATCAATTTTCACCCATTAGTAATTTTAAAGAGTGCCTTCTAAATTCCCAAATATGTCTATTTTTAAATAGCATCTTTTTATTATGATTGATTTCTCAATTATTCTGTGGTCAGATAATGGGCCTATTTGATAATTATTCTTTGCAGTTTTTGAGACTTGCTTTTATGCTGGTCAATTTTTATTAATTTTTAATGTGCATACTTGATTTAGCAAAGAATAAAGTTAATATCTTTAAAATAACTAAAACATTGCAACAGTGTTATAACACTATTACTTGAAGTATATTTTGTCTGTCTTACTGTTTTAGTTAAGGGTTTTATATTCATATTCTTATACTCTGAATATTAATCAGTGTGATTATTCCTGTTTTATGCAGTCATTTCTTGACTTTTTTATCCAAATATTTAACAATTTATTTGACTACCATTGTTCCTCCTATTCCACTCCATCATTATAATTCAAGTTGCTTCTTATTAAAATACATCTCTTACTATGTATTAATAATAGTGAAGATATTCAATAAGTGATAGGATACAGACACCAATCTATCAGAATGAACACCATCTAAGTGCTAAAACAGAGTTCTAGAGGCTTCTTGTTGTGTAAAGCCTTAATTCATTAGCTGTTGGATCATAGAAAGATCCATAGGTTAATGAGAAAGAACTAAGGTAGCGAAGTCTGCAGGGAAGAAAGTAATCAGAAGAATTATATCATCAGTTGCTTCTCAACTGGTATGAAATTATTTTAATATTTTAATAACTATTGTGGCTGTTATGGTGCATACCAGCTGAATAACAGGCCTGGGGCCAGGAACAGTAACCATTTTTCCATCTCCATATGAATATTCCATCTCATCCTCAGTTTTAAGTGATAGTTTACCAGAGTATAGACTCCTAGGTTTAGGAAGTTTTTATTTAGCATTTTAAAAATATTTTTCCTTTGTTATTCTCTTTTAATGCTGTGATCGGGAATTTGGTTTTGAGTTTAAGAGTATTTCCTTTACAAATAACCAATCTTCCTTTCTAGTGACTTTTATAGTATTTTCTGTTTTATTATTATGTAGTTTCACTATGATGTGACAAGGAGTAGATGTATGTGCCATAATTTTATCTTCAAATTTTGCCGGTTGTGTTTTCATTCTGAAACTCAAGTGTATATTAGATTAGCTCATTCTATCCTCAATGTCTTTTAACCACTCTTTATTTTCCATCTCTCTGTGTTGCGTTCTAGCTCATTTTCTAGGTTCTATGTCACAGTTCTCTAATTTTCTCTTCAACTATTTCTAATTTATAGTTTAACATAACCGAGTTTATTTTTTAATTTCACTGTCTATACATTTTCATTTATAATTGTACTTGCATCTTTCAAAAATGTGCTTGACAATTTTTCTTCCTCTTAAGCATTCAATTATTCTTTTATGACTCTAATAATATTAGTTACACTTTTTATGTTCTATTTCAGATTATTATACTATTAAATCAAAGATACTACTCTCTGATGTATGCTGTGCCTCACAGTGGATTATTTAGCAGTGTTTTGTGTTTTTTTGTTTTTTGTTTTTTGTTTTGCCACTTTAACCATATATTTGCCCATGAAATTACCTTTACTAGAAATCTTTTTTTTTTACACGTATGGCATCAAGTTACTGTCTTGGATCCTTTCATTTCAATCTGAAGGACTCCCTTTAGCTTTTCTTATAGGGCTGATCTAGTCATTACAAACTCCCTCTGCTTCTGCTTATTTAGGAGTTTGTTATTTTCACCTTCATTTTTGAAGGATACATTTGTCAGATATGAAATTCTTATTTGACAGTTCTTTTCTTTGAGTACTTTAAATATGTCATTCCATTGCTTTCTGGCCAGCATGGTTTCTGAGAAGAAATCAGTTTTTAATCTTATTGAGGTTCTGTTGTATGTGATGATTTGCTCCTCTCTTGCTGCCCTCAGAATTCTCTCTTTGTTTTTTGACAGTTTGATTATAATCTGTCTTGGTGTAGGTCTCTTTGGATTTATCTTACTTGAAGTTCACTGAATTTCTTGGATATGTAGAGTCACGTTCCTTATCAGATTTGAGAATTTTTCTGCCATTATTTCTTCAAATATTCTTTCTGTCCTTTTCTCCCTTCTCTTTCTGGAATTCCCATAATTCATGAGTTGGTTCATTTAATGGTATGCCACAAGTCCCTTAGACTCTGTTCATTTTTATTTATTCATTTTTTTCTTTTTGCTTCTCACACTTGATAACTTCAATTGTTCTATTTTCTAGTTTGCTGATTATTTTGCTGACTCAAATCTGCCATTGTATGTTTTCAGTTAATTTTTATTTTAATTCGTTTATTGTTTTCTCAACTCCAGTAATTTTATTTGGTGCCTTTCTTATAGTGTCTGTCTTTTATTGATATCCTTGTTTTTTCATCTCTCTTTTTTTATTTCTTTTAGCTATTTGTCTCTGTTTTTCTTTAGTTCTTTCAGCATATTTAATGTTGTTTTAAAATCTTCTAGTCTGTCCATTTTCTGAGCTTCCAAAGGGGTGGTTTCTTTTACTTCATTTTGTTCTTTTGAATGTGTCATCTTTTATGTTTCTTTATATATCTGGTGATTTTTGTTAAAAGTAGGACATTTGAATATTATAATATGTTAACTCTGGTACTCAGAATCTTTCCCTTCCCCAGATTTTGATTTTTTTTTTAAATGTAGAAGGCTGTAGTAGACTAGTTGCTCAGAAACCTTCCCAATTTAATTTTTTTTTTTTTCAATGACTGCCTTCCTGGACATGTTTGGACACTAAGAACTCTATTCCTTAGCTCATGTTCAGGTTGTGTTCCAAAAGAATTCCTTGTACTGCATAAGAAAACAAAACAAAACAAAACACCTCTCCTATTCTTTGTACACTGGCTCTGTGCCAGGGTCCTCCTTACACTTCATTTGGCCTGCAGTATGCTCAGGGATCAGTTGAGGCAAAAACATGGGTCTTCTTAGATAGTTTCTGTGTATGTGTTTTGTCCTGATCATGTGTGTAGTTTTCTCAATTCGACATATACATGGTGCTTTTGGAAGCCTTAATTTTTCAAAAGACTTCTTTCAAAAGTCCTAATTTCTTGCTTTGACTTCCCCTTCAGCGTTTAGGGGTTAATTGTATACTCCATTTGCACTGTTTGGCCCCAGGTGGCTATGAGATGTTACAGTTTTCAGGTGTTGTCCACCATTTCACCCACACCCTGCCTGAGCTCTGAGGCAGTTCAAACCAAGAGGAGCACCTGCTGCAGTCCTTCAGGTAGCCCACAGACAGATCATAACAAGCACACACACAAATATGCTAATAAAGACTTCTCTGCTTACTCCAGAGCCTGATATCAGGCCTGCCCTCTTGGAGTGCTGCCTGCTGCACTGCCATTTTAATGTGGCCAACCTGCCAAGCCAGGGAAAAGGAGGATCACATTATCCTGTAAAATTTAATTTTAAAATTTAAATAAATAAATGCTCAGATTTGTCATGTATAAGCTCATTTAGTTTATTTCAAGGTAGTCATGGCAAGGCACACATGTGAGTCATCAAGACATTCATTTAGAACCAGAGAATCAGAATTCACAATAACAATGTTAGTTCAATGGTTAGAGTCCAAAATTTTAGACATCAGGTATTTACCTTTAATGAGTTACCTCAGGAGGAAGAATTGTCCATCACTGGAACTTAGCAGAGGTCCTTTATAGCTAGGGTGCAAGGCTGGTGGTGGCAGACAGAGTCTCAGCAGGCTCTGGTTGTTCAGAGAGAGAGTAAGAGACTAGAGATCCCTCTGCCTTCTCTCAGGGAATGAACTAAAGTCTTTGGGTTTATATATGTGTAGTTACAGGGTCGCTATGGGTTGCAATTGACTCAATAAAAACGGGTTTGGTTTGCTCTTTTTTTTTTTTTTAACTCTAGGAGCATCAGAAATCACCTAATTTCAAGGGAAGGAGAGAGAATGAAGACCAGTATAAAGCTAATTTCTATGAGGTGGAGGACAGACGTACCTCTACTCTCCAACCTTTTTACCAATTCTGATACCAGCCATCCCCCTCCCGTTGCACTTTCTACTTTTCTGCTAGGTTTGATAATTTTTTGCAATGGCCACACAGAATTCACGACTGAGCTCATGATTATGTGGTTTCTTAGGGAAGTAACAGGCTACACTCAGGATCTGACTTGGAAGTAACAGGAACATCTCAGGAGACAGGATGCAGTTTGTCAAAGAGGACAGATCAGGACAACACTCAACTCCTTCTCGGCCATTCTAGTCAACAGGTGGCACTTAGGCTTCAGCTGCTTGCTTGCACTTAAACCTGGCCTCTGCTGCCAGACCACCCTAAGGTCTGGCCTCTGCCAGTGACCCCCATTTGGGCAAGTTCCACTGTAAAGTGCCCCAAGGCACCCCACTCTGCCAGCAAGCCTCCTGCCCAATGGCGATCAGTTCTCTTGTTCCGTAAATCAGTGAGCCTACTGCAGCTGTCTTGCACTGGTCTTCTGGTTCTTTCCGCTTGTTACAGCTGTCTTTGTCTCCTAGGTCTAGGAGGTTCTCAGCACAGGGACCCTGAGACAAAGGATGCACTCCGCTCCTGGCTCTTCTTGATGGTAGTGAAGTCCGCCTCAACCTCTATGGGATTGATCTTTATAAGGGTAGCAGGATAGCAAACCTGAACGATCTCCTCTGTTGGCAGGAGTCACCTAGTTTGCATAGTAATCAACCAATCTCCACAAGAGTTTCACATACTTTATTTGCATATTAAACTGTCAATCCCTTTGTGACATTGTGGCCTAGCAAACCATCTTGGCAGAACTGCAAACCCAGGGCCAGAAAGGCCAGATATAAAGAAAAAGCAACTTTCCTGCAGTATGATTTTCTCACCTTGACCCCACACAATAAGGGCCAGTGTGATTCAAAGGCTAGTAAACATCTTCTCTTCAAGGTTAGTGATTAGCCAAATGTCACATATTTCTTTGAGGTTAGAGATTAGGGGGGTTGTTTACAATTTACTTATGTCTCAAGGCTAGCTTAAAAGATTAACTATATGTTCTATTTTCTTTTATCACAGCATGTAGGGAAAAAGTCAACTTAAAGATTGTTTACCACATTCTTCACATACTTCACATGCTTCTATTTTCTTTTTTTAAGTTCAGAAATTTTCTACTTTTAAGTCACATTATAAGTGATTTGTATGTCTGTAGCTTAAGAGCATTTATAAAACATAACAGTGTCTTATATATATTGCAAAAACATACATAACACTGCCTTGCATTACATTGTCTTGATGGTTGGAGAGCGTTACAAAAATCACATAATGTACATAATACAGAAGCAGTAGAAAATCAAAGGCTACTATCATTTAAAAGTTGCCATTTTCTTTTTTCAGTGTTCATGCAGTTTCTGTGACCCTCCAACTGCTTCTCAGAGTTCTTACAAAGTTGAGTTTACCAATTACTCTGGTTGATTTCCTTGGTGATTCTGTGGGGGGATGGGAACCTAGAACTGCTCATGCCACCTTCTTCTAGGAAGTCTCATGAGATGATTTTTTTAATTATTTTTTATTGTACTTCAGGTGAAGGCTTACAGAACAAATAGTTTATCATGAAACAGTAGTAAACATATTGTTTTATGGCATTGGTTAACAACCCCACAACAGGTCAACCCTCTCCCTTCTCGACCTTCTTTTTTGGTGAAAATATACATAGCCAAAGATACATCATTTCGAAAATTTTTACATGCACGGTTCAGTGACATCGACTACGCCCTTCCAATTGTGCTGCTATTCTTACTTTAGATGAAGGCTTACAGAACAAAATAGTTTCTCATTTAACAGTTAGTACACATGTTGCCATATGACAATGGCTAACAACCTCACAACACATCAACACTATCCTTTCTCAACCTTAGGTTCCGTATCACCAGCTTCCCTGTCCTTCTGCCTTCTGGCCCTTGTCCCTGGACTGCTGTACCTCATTAGTCCCATTTGTTTTTATGGAGCTGTCCACTCCCAGGCTGAACGGTGAAGCTCAGAGATGACTTCACCACTGAGCTAAAAGGGTGTCTGGGGCCATACTCTCGGGGTATCTCCAGTCTCCTTTAGGCCAGTAAATCCGGTCTTTTTTCGTGAGTTAGAATTTTGTTCTACATCCTTCTCCAGCTCTGTCCAGAAACCTCTGTTGTGATCCTGGGCAGAGCAGTCAGTGCAGGTAGCCGGGCACCATCTAGCTGTACTGGACTCAGTCCGGTGGAGGCCATGGTAGCTGTGGTCCATTAGTCCTTCAGACTAATCTTTTCCTTCTATCCTGTTCTCTTCAATCTCCCTTGTTCCCGAAAGGATGAGACCAGTGGAGTATCTTGGATGGCTGCCCATAGGCTTTTAAGACCCCAGACGCTACTCACCAAGGTAGAATGTAGA